>NC_047662.1:76745297-76855297 GCF_011762505.2 Arvicanthis niloticus | reverse complement strand
GATAATTTTTAAAGTCCAAAATGTAGTCATCTTTCTCATAGGGTTGAAGCTCAGAAGGAAGATGACCTTTCATGGTTGTTTCAAAAGTAATTTGAAATAAATTCAACAAGCTCATCTCAAATATATATGCTTCACAGTAAGGTACATGTGTGTCATTTAATAAAAAACAGCTGACTATGTGGCAAATTTCTGGCACTCAGATATTTTATTTGATTCAAGCTTTTCTTTCCGAGAAAGGCCTGGCTCAAATATACTAGTAAAAAGTAACTTTGAGTTGAACCAACATATCCATCAGGTCTTCTAGGCAACAGAACCCACACCAGTAAATTCAACATGGGACAAAAACCTGCTTCCTACAGTAGATAATGATGGTAGATTCCGGTTAACAATTGATGAGGCTGAAGATGATTCTAAGGTATGACAACAACCAGAAATGTAAGAAGCAGTTGCCTCCCCCCATGAGCTGAGAATAAGAGAATGAATGACAGAAAAATTAATAGTGAGATTCTGACATCTAGTATTTTTCAGAGATATAGTAAAAAACATATGTTTGATTTCAGACCCTGGATAAGGGACTGAGGAGCACATTTTACATACCAAAACAGTCATGGCCTCAACATTCCTCAGTCCCTACTTAGAATACCTGCCCCCAATCCTGAACTTTCCATCCCAGAAACTGGGCTGCCTTTCCTATATAAAGTCCAGATATTTTGGTCTTGCTCTCTTCCTCTCCTCTTCTCTTCCTGGAACAAGCCCTGTCTCTTGCTCTTCCCACTTCCCTGACCCAGCCCTCATGGTGACCACCCCTGGCCACAATCCTTGGGTCTAGTGAACTAAATAGAGAGCAGCTTCCCAAAACACCTGCTTTTAATATAATCTAATTTGGCTCGGATTGATTTATTTCGCCAACAGCAGAGATATACCAATCAAGTGTTGCCAAAACCCTGATGAAGATGAGTCCCCAGCCAAATGGGCACGGAGGGCAATAGAATCAAAAGGGGTCTCTAGGAATTGGAATAGGGCCTCAGGGTTAATGTGTAGACACTGATGGATGTCAAAGGTGACAAAGATAAACAAAGGCACCTGCTTTCCAGGAACTGTAAGGCAGGTAAAGCCATTCATCTTTCACCTGTGTGCCCCTTATGAAAAGGAATTTGATTTTCTTGCTCTGGATGTTACTGAGGTTTGTATGAAGATATCAGAAATAGGATATGGTCTATGGATGCACAGAACATGGGACCTTGGGGGTAGAAGCAGGGGCGAGGTTTCAGGGCTCTATTTAAAGCCAGTCAGTTCCACTATGAGGATCATTTGCCACTTATCTCCACCCAAAGAAGGCGGAAGAAGGATAGCACCTGGAGCAGACAGGAGTGAAACTCAGATTGAGAAGCCTGCCCATTTGAAATTAGAGATATCCATTTAGTCTCCTTCCAAGAGAACACAGCTCCTAGACCAGAAGAGGGAAGAGAAAAGAGAGTGGGGAGAAAAATGGCAAGAGATCTCAAGTCCTACAGACACCCTCCTCCCCTTTTGGACAGGGTCCCTTATGCCAAGCGAGTGTGAACTGCCCTTGTGTGGCACAGACCACCACAACACATTGACTGGCTGTTCCTGGAGGCAGGCTCCCATCCTCGTGCATGCTAGTAGGCCAGCACCCCAGCCGCACATCCTTTTCTAGGTCCTGGAAAGGCTGGGCTCCTCTCCTTGGCTTTGAACTGCCATTCTTTCCTTCTGCTGAGCACTCAGGCACTGCCTGGCATCGGGACTTCACCTCAGGTTAGCAAGCTGCACCAGCAACACCTCTAGCTTCGGTGTGCTGATGAACTTAGAAGGCAGCCCACCCTTCAGTATAGACTAGTCTTCCACAGAGCCAATCCATTCATCACTCCGAATCTATGACTCTGAAGATTTGTACCCCTTTTTAATCTCTCTTGCTTGCATCCTGTCTTGTAATGCTTCATCATGGTTTTCACTCTTTTAATAAAGATTTAATTTCTCTACATGTCCACCGTGTGCTGTCAATTCATCTCTCCATAAACTACCTAGGACTATATGCACCATTTGCCTGGGTGGACTAATTAGAAACAAATCTATTTACATTCCTTCTTTATTTTGGGGTGTGTCTTTGTGTGTGTGTGTTTGTGTGTGTGTTTGTCTCTGTGTGTGTGTGTCTGTTTCTCTGTGTGTATCTGTGTGTATCTGTGTGTATCTGTGTATCTGTGTCTATGTGTGTAACGGGAGTACTGTTCCCTGAGAACTAGGCATTCAGATCTATGAACCTACAAGAACTATTCTTACTCAAACCACCCCCTTCTATTCCCTGGCACTGTAACACGCGCCCCCAAAATCCCTTTTCGCCCGCGAATAAGGACAGGAGGCGATAGTCGGGTTTACTGCCACGAGGAACTTTTTTACTGCTCCATACGATAAAGCGGAAAGACCCAAGAAACCGGAAGAGGGTCCCTTAAATACACCCTAGAGTGACGTATTCACTCCTGAATGGCTGTTCGCTCACTACCCAATATTACGCCTCGGGATAGGCCAGTGGCTTGGCGCTCTTTCTGCCTAGCAGCTGCGCAGAATGATTGTTTACTGCTGGGGAAACATGTGGCCAGCGCCATGTTGGAAAACGCACGTGTGCAGCCACTGAAACAGCAGCTCACTACATGGCACCTGTGGGCTTGTAGCTATGTCCTAATGAAGAAATGCATTCAGTGCAATATTTAGAGTCCCCATAGTTGTTCACAGACTGTCTCCATACTTCTTACAGGTCAAAAGCCATACTGAGAAATCTAGTCAGTTGGCATTGCCAGAGTTCCAAGGAATACTCAGAAGTGCTACCAAAGCGTTTGAGAGATGTACATACAAACACACACACACACACACACACACACACACACACACACACTCACACACATACCACATGCATGTAAACATACATTCAGAGGGAGTTGGAGATGCCACACACACATGGGCACACATGCACCCATGCATGCACTCATTCACCCATCTACCCACTCACACCCACATCTACACACCAAAAGAGAGACAAAGAGGGGGAGAGAGAAACACTGTGGCAAGTCAAAAGCACACAATCATAGGACAATAAGCATTGTGTTTGCTGTGTAAAGTTTATTACACACATTAGAGAACAAAATTAAATGTGGTCTTCAGCTTCAAACCCTCCCAATGGGCCACTGAGTCAGTTCTGGCATTACCCAGTGGAGGTCTTGTGTCCCCAGCAATGAAGTGTGACTACCTCTGTTGGGAGTTGGAGAGCCTCTAAATATTTTGCTAGTAAGGGGGCCATTGACAATGGACATGCCCTTGGTAGTGAGAAGACCCCTTTTTTTTTCTAAGGGGCAGAGAAGGTATGAGCTATTAGAAAAGCATATGTAGAGTCCTTATAAATGTTAGCCCATCAGTTTGGGCCTATTTGGAATGCCCTAGTCAAGGCAACTATCTCAGCCTTTGTGAAGAGGTCCCCACTGGGAGTTGGTTTGCCTCAACTGTTTCAGTTGATCACGGCTTAAGTTACCTGAATTCCTGATCAGTCTGTGAGAGAATTCCCATCTACAAAGAGGGTGAGTTGGGAGTCTGGGAGAGGTTCATCTAGAAGACCAGGCTGGGGTGGCTGCTGTGCTTTTACAGCCTCTGGGCAGGAGTGAAAGAGCATATCAAGAGAATGGCTCAAGGAGAAGGGTTGCTGATTTGAGGGCTGGAGGTTAAGGTAATTTGAGGGTTCTCTGGAATCAATAGATGAAAGGCTTAGATTCATGAGGGCCCAAGGAGGAAAAGAAAAGAATGACTCAGAAGGTCAGAGAGGTGATAGGTGGAGTAAATTGTGATGGTCTGGAACAGTGTGATCTTGAAAGCTTTCCACATAAGTTCTGCTGCTTCGGCTAGGGTTATCAAAATGGCTGCCATCCACATATTGTAGGGTCTAACTTTTCAAGATAAAAAAGCTATTGCCTGGTGGGAGGGCCCAACAAGTTGAGCTAAAAAGACCTGTGACCATCTCCATCTTCTCAGCTGTAAAGAGGTGATGGGGCGATAGAGTCTGTGAGGGCCATGGCAGGGCCCAGTAAGAGAGAATCCTGACGTAAAGAGAAGTGATGGTGGACCTAGGCTGACTGGGTAAGTGGCCCTGTGAGGGGTCTATCTGGATGCCTGGTATAGTGGCATCCAATAGGTTATTTCTCCACCACGGATGAAATGAACTGATTTGAACCATATTAGTTTATAAAGGCAGATTTATTGGGAAGCTGCTCTCCAGTGAGTTTACTGACCCCAAGAATTGAGGCCAGGATGTCACCATAGGTGTGGGCATAGAAGAAGAAAGAGAGAAAAGGTGTGCACTTAGAGAGAGAAGACGAGGAACAGGAAGAGAAAGGAGAGAGAAGGGGAGGAAAAGGGGAGTGGGAGAGACAGAGAGGAGGGGGGTCTGGATTATATAAAGAGGATCCTGTGAGGGAAGGGGAAGGGACTGAGGGATGCTGGGAGAACTTGGAGGCCAAGCATCCTTTGGTCTATAAAATATGTACGTCAGTCCCTTGTTTCGGGGTCTGAAACCAAACACTCTTCACTGCCTATTTTGTACAACTCTTAAACCATTTATTCATCACCATTTAACATACAAGCCAGGAAGAGGCCATTCCCATTTCCTTTCTCTATTCATATCACTTCCCTCTGTTTGATATTGACTAAAACTAACAACTATATTGGTTAGTGTTATCTCTGTGACCAAATGCCTGTTAGAAAAATATTGTGACAAGAAAAATTTATGTTAGTTCATAGTATCAGAGGGTTCAGAATCCGGCAGAAGCAAGGAAGCCATCAAGATATCCAGGAAATAGAGAACAAGGAAATAAACACATGGGAGAAGATACTTCTAAAGACCTATCACCATTAACTGGCTTCTAATAGTTAGATTCCAGAGCAGTAACACCTCCTGGAAGCCTAGCATTCAACACGTGAAACTTTGGAAAAAATTAATAATTTTAAACCCATAATACTACAATAGTCAGAATCAAGGAATAAATGTCACTGAGTGCAGAACAAAATAGACCCAGAAATGTGGTCTTGACACTGAGAAGCTATAATAGTTACTATGTATTTCCCCCAACACTCTTTAAGGCAGTCTTGATTTTGTTTCAGAAAGACTCATGGTTTTTAAAATTTGGGATAATATATATTTCAAAAAATTCTATGAAAATTAATTTTGTAAAGAAGTACAAAGCAAATGCAAAACATTAAGTATGTATTTGTCTACTTTTGGGGTCCTTATGTCATTTTTTTTTTGTCTAACTTTCTTATGTATCCATTTTATATGTTTCCAAAAATAACAAGTACCTTTAAGACGGTCTAATTTTTGGATTGCTGGGACAAAAAAAAAAGAATGACTCTACACCAGACTTTATGAACTTCATTCTATCAAGTTATGTCTTTAGGGTCTGTGAGGCCTTGAGATAGGATGAGGGAGAAGCCCATCTACAGCAGAAAGTGCTGCCTTCGTACTTTTTTTCCCATTTTAGTGCTCTGAACACCCACCTGCACAAGGATGCATTAAAATGAAAGATGGAGATTCAGTGAGTCGAGAGGCATCATGGTCCTCACAGGTGGAAGTAGCATGCCCACCCCAGTGCTGCTCAGAGGGACAATAGAATCCAGTCTTCCCTTTCAAATGAAAGAATCAGAAATTTGTAACTATAGGCATACTGTACTGCAAGGTAAGTTTTTTGAACCAGCAAATCAACATTAATATTTCAAGAAGAAATAAAAGCCAAGCCTGTAACAAGCAGGCTTTAGAAGTCATCCTAGAGACTATTTTTACTGACAGTTTCATTTTCTTGACCAAGTTTATATACTTTTATTATCAGATGCCTTTCATCAGATACTCAAGAGCATCATTTTAAAACTCTTTAAAGAAAAGATAAAAATTTCAGGTCCTGCTAAATATTTTATCAGTGCTCATTTAAGACATAAAGAAATAACGATGACCTGATCTTGAGTACAAGGTGATACCAGTGCTCTGACCAAAAAGCTGCTCATTATTCACTTGAGTAAGAAAGATGCCTGATTGTACTGTTCTAAGAAAGCTGACTAGGTTATTGTTGTAGAATGCTTACATCCAAAACACACTTAGAACTTCCTATCATTGTTATAGTAGTATAACTAAACACACTACAGTGTAACTTTAAACCCATATTATAGTGAAATAAACACTTGTCTAGAACATGTAAAGCCACATGGATGATCCTGTGATCATGGAAAGAAGACTGAAGCCTTGGATAAACCCCCCTGTGCATTTTCTCTTGGTAGGCATTACCTGGCGCATAGTCTTTGTCAAGTCACTAAAATAAGTGTAACTAACAGAGGTAGAAATTAGGCTGGCACCTCAAATGAGCCAATGATTTAAAAAATGTTTTACAGAATTAAAATGGATGTGGAATTGGCACACTCTCCTGAAGACATATTTACATACCTCCCACGGTCCCCAGTGCCCTGTTCCTCACCACGGATAGGGATACAATTAGAAAGACAATTTTTGTTACTCAACAAGACATGAAACAAGTAACAACAGTTGATAATATGGTAGAATCCAGCTAGAATTTCCCACAAGGTGTTAAGAAACCTTCCAGTTTGCCTGGCAGGTAGTTTTTGGCCAAGTAATTTGATGATGCTTAAAGAAATGATACAAGTATAAATCCTATATGGCACTTCCAGGCATCCATAAAATGAGCTGTAGCTTCACTTCTTCTCACTATTGGAAACTTGGTGTATTACCAAAGATCATAGCAGAGTGGGGATGGAGGGTAGCAGCCATTTATCTTTATAGGAAGATAAATGACTGCTGAATTGCTCCATGGAAAGCTGCCTCCTCAACAAGAAAACTATGGTACAACTGAGAAATATTTCATTTTTACGTATAATCCCTAAGCTTTGAGAGTTAGTTTTCCTGAGTAAAGAAGCAAGTGGATTGTGTCAAGCATACATAGTGGGGCAAATAAGATAAACAAGGTGAAACTCAGTGACAGTTCTCATGGAGGAGAAGCAGAAAGTAATTATAGACAGAGACCAGAGCCTGAATATAAGAAAAGCAGAGACATTCACATTTATCAATTAATAAATATCAGCTTCATTTATGATTTTTGTAGGGGAAGTTGGGATTCAAACACTAATGTGTCATACTATGTGACAAGCATGACAAGAAATAATTCACTAAAAATCAGAAATTTTCTTACCATAAAGTTAAGTGTTTTCATTTTTCTATGCCATAGACCATCTTTGTGGCTGTTGGTAGAGAAAACACCCACAAACAAATGTATTAATGAACATATTAGAATCACAATGAATAGTACAAATGATAATATTTAGATTCTGTGTAATTTTCATAGAGTTTGAAACTGACATTGTTTTTGCAATCATAAAACATATGTTGTGAGAATCCTTTCCTAGGGAGATGTTAGCAATGTTTAACTCATCCTTATAAGGTACCAACAACAAACTGTAGTAGAATTCACCAGAATTTACCACAGAGAACTAGAGAATTGATTGGGCTTGCATATAATTCTCTAAATCATACCAAAATAAAAAAAGTAGGTGGTCAGGTCTCCAGGCCACACTTTGTTGTTCATACCACACATTCTAACAAGTTTGTAGATGTGTTTTGCAGAATGGCAACAGAAGAGAACAGGAATGAGACTGACTTCAATAGGAAAGAGCTTGGAGAATATATGTACATATAATTGCTAATTTCATACATGGATACTATACACTTAGATTATATCTACCTTCTGGACTAGTTATCAATCTCTAACCCAATAAAAATAGGTAATTTTTTACTAAGATAATAGGTGATAGGGATAGTTCAGTTTCACAACTGTATCTGTGTTAAATGTTTATGTAGTCTCCCATAATTACTCTTTAAAATATGAATATATATCCTTTAAAAAAACAAAGGGCAATGTTATGGCCAACATCTAAGAATTTCTACAAAGTGAAAGCAATAGGACATGTGGAGATATAGATACTTTATCCATAGCTCAAACATAGGAAATATGAGTGTCTTCCCACAAAAAATATGCCTAGTGGCTCAGAATCCTGTGTTGTACTCCAATTGTTTTAGCCAGTAAAATAAATACAGACAGACAAGAAATTATCCTAAGAACCACATTCTTCTATAAAGAAGACCCAGTGACTGCAGTGGGATGGAACATGACACATTGTCTGAACTAGAAGTTGGCAAAAGAATCCATAAGACAGCTTTTTAGCATTAGAGAGAGCTGGGTTCTGGAGCAGTTGTGGTGCTCTATGTACATATGCTACATTAAGAACTGGAGCTAAAACACTAACAGGAACAGAAACAAGCCCCTAGCAATCTCCATGCCTTTATAGGAAAACCACAACAAGACCTACCCCTGCAGTTGCAGTGGTCTGAAGGGAATAGATACTGCTTAAAAATGCATGAGCAAAGGGCACACAGCCCTGGCTGCCTGCAGAGAAGCTTCCTAGATACCTACTAGACCTTTTTCTCTCTTGGAACATCCTGACTCTACATTGTTTTACATTAAGTCCACGGTAACATATTCAGCATGTTTTTGATGGATTTGTATAACATATCTGTGCTGTCCATACATGCTTCAACACAGGTTTATATAACAGGGCTCATTGAGATAAGAGGAAGGACACCCAGCCATCAATGATAATGTGCTATATAAAACTGTACATCTTTTAAACTCATTTTATTCTAAAAATTACTTATAATGAAACCCTTTAATGGTGTAATATTTAAGAAAAAATAATATTATAAATAAAACAGGGACAATACCTTAAAATGAGCAATGAAGTCTCTTCAGCAATACCTGATTACCCATGAGAAGGTGTTGCAAAACTCAGTGGACATCTGAGACACTACTCAACTATGACAAGCTATGTCTCTTAATAAAATATATATTTTATATAATATAAAATGTAAAAATAATGAACACAATGTCATAGTTGTGGGGAAATTAAACTTCAAAATTGCATTAAATTAAATATAGAATAAAATCTAATCTTCTTAAATGTGACTTGTATGCAAACTAACTCTAAATGTAGTGTGTTTATGGCAAGATTATATGATGATCTCATAGTAACAATTTGTTCCTCCTATACGGGTTTATATACTTCTAATGAAATAAAAACAAATGAACATTCAGTAAATGCTTATTTTACCTACACACTATTGGGGCACTGTTTTTGAATTCTCATCATATTTTAAGAATAATAAGATACTAATAAAATTTTATACACTGAACATAACTATCAAAATAATTTATGATATATTAGTATTTTCCAAATAACTTAGAAAAATCAAAACATATAAAGTTTTGTTTAATCAAATATTAAGGATTAGGAAAGTGGTCGACAGCAAATATTACTTTAGTTAGCAAATATAATCATCCAGTCTTTGATCTGAAGTGATGACCCTCTAGACTTTTGTTCAAAGATGCACAAATAGGCAAGATGGTCATCAAATGACAATCAACATTTTTATTCCTAAAAAAATGGAAATATCAGCTATAATGAGATGCCACTCCACACTAATAATTGTGTCTAAAATTAAATTACATCACACAAACACTGTGCTGGTGAGTTCTGGCAGAAGCTGAAAGTTTCATATATTAGTAGAAATATGTGATAGAAATGCAACCAGATTACACACCTGAATCATGCCTATAGCCCAGCAAATATCAAAACTAAGATGCTATTTTACTTTACAACATCATCTCAGGTGAACACATTGGAGAAATAAGTTATAAGTCCATGGAGTACTTGTACACAAATGATTAGAGCAGTGTTACTATTCATATACAAAGTGGAATTGTCTCAAATGAATGCCAATGAGTATATATATACATGCAAAAGACAGTACACACAAAATTGATTATTAATTAGCTAGACAAAGGATGCATAACTAATAAAACTGCTAAACCAAGCTTGGAAAGACAAGTATTATATGTGGTTTCCAAATTTATAGACTGAGAAGGTTATGTACATAAATTAGAGCACAACATTGAAGCAATTATGTCTTGGGATGCATGGAACAAAATGCTGAATGTGTAAAACATGCTTGTGTGAAAGTTTTAAAGCAGCACCAAGTAATCGATTCATATAATACAATATAGTATATATTTTAAAAGCTAGTCTATATTAAACAAATTGGACATAAAGTGTCATTCATAATAAATACTAATAAATGCAAGAACCCGCATAGTATAAATTAGTGGTTACCTAAGGCCAGAGGTGGAGAAAGGTGTAGAAGGCAGACAATGACTGAAAAGTACATGATTTTTTTTGTGGTGAGGAAATGATTGTAAAGTTAAAGTCTTGTTTACACATTTCTGTGAATCTACTAAATGCCACAATCTAAGAAGACTCAAAAATGAATCATGTAATGTATATTTAGATATAATTGGATAGAAATATCTGCAAGCAAAACATAAAAATAAAGGGGGAGGCTAGAGACATAGGTGAGCATATTAGTTTCACATGAAGACATTTAAGACAAAATGTCAGGAAGTAAATAATGTCCATCTCACATTAACACAATAGAATCAAGACATCATGCAATGTAGGAGGTAACAACTCAGTTTTAGAATATTTGAGGAAAACATAAAAGATTAAAAATATGTTTCTTCTATCAGTATACACACAAAACAGAAGTAAATAAAAGAAAGTAGTAAGAACTAATTCATCCTTCCATCTCCGTAAACATATCTTACTAAAAACTCTGCTAGATGCAGGTGTGGTTATACCTGCATTTAGTCCTAGCACCTAGGAGGTCAAGCATGGCAGGAGGTTTTTAAATTCAAGACAAACTCTGGCCACATACCAAGAATCAGTCTCAAACAAATCAATTAATTAAACACATACAAAATACTCTCTATGGTACAAATTAAACTAACCACATTCTCTAATAACAGTGAAATAAAAGTCAAAATTGGAAATGTTTAAGCAACAGCAAAAATAGTATTTTGAAATTATAAATTGTGGTAATTATTTCCAAAGGCAATTCTATTTTAAGCTAAAACTTATTTCTAAAATACTATTTCCTTAAAATGAGCTATTAGGACAAAAGTTCTCAGCCTGTGGTGTGACCCCTTTGGGAGTCCAATTACCCTTTCCAACGGGTAACCTAAGACCATCTAAAAACACAAATATTTAAATTACAATTCATAACAGTGGCAAAATTACAGATATGAAATACAATAAAAATAATTGTAATGTTTGGGGTCACCATGACACAAAGAATTGTATCATAGGTTGTAACATTAGAAAGTTTGAGAACCATGATTTTAGGGGGTTGAGAGATGTCTTGGTAGTTAAGAGTTTTTGTTTACTATTCTTCAAGAGAACATGAGTTCTGTTACTGGCATACATATTAGGCAGACTACAACCACATGTAACTCCGGTTCCAGGTTTTCCAGGTTTTATAACATTGCCTTCTGCTATCTACATGTGGCATATACTCATACAGACACAAGAACATACACACACACACACACACACACACACACACACACACACACAGAGAGAGAGAGACAGAGACAGAGACAGAGAGACAGAGAGAGACAGAGACAGAGACAGACAGAGACAGACAGAGACAGACAGAGACAGACAGAGAGAGACAGACAGAGACAGAGAGGCAGAGATAGAAACACAGAGACAGAGAGAGGGGAGAATAAAAAGAGAACGAACAAGAGACATATATGTACTCACCTTACAAAAATGAAAAGATATCTTAAAAGATCCTATTTAATGGTTCCCACCATATTCTCTCTTTTATAAATTCTATTGCTTAGTTCATATCTCATTAATTTAAGGTTTGTTGCTGATTCATTCCTGTGAATTCCTTATAGACAGAGGAGATGCAATAAAGTTCTTTATTACTACCACATTTAAATATCTTCTTGGATACAGAAAATCCTAAGTGTTTACTAATTGATTTTATTGTATAATTGAGGTTATGAACTATAAATTAAAGGACAAGAGTTCTTGATTATTATTGGAAAGACTTAATGACTCCCAGCACATTAATTTGCCTCCCTGGATTTTAATATCCTTCATTAAGTGAATTACTATAAAAATGTTACTGAGATTCCTTCTATTCTAGAGCTGGATGAGTGAACTTAATGAGGAAAAACAGCACCATTCCATTTACCAGAAGACAGTCCTGCTTATGCAGAAACACTGGCTGCTTTGAGTGTTAGAACCAGAGAGTCATCCCCAACTCCTCATCAATAGCAGAACGTTTTGTGGTATATTTTCACTAAACAAGTATTTCCACCCACACAGTTCCAGGGGGAATATGCATGTGTCAAAGTCATGTCTGAGTGTTTTTGTCTTCTGATGACAACATTTCAAGACTTATATAAACAGTTTTAATTACTCATTTCTCTGTAACTTCATACACATTAAAAAGACATTAGTATGTATTTTCACATGAGGCTGTAATAGTTCACTCTTTCCAACACTTCTTTCTTAAACTGTGATATCTTCATTTCTTTGACATATAGCTTACACACATTTTTAATATTTTCTTACATTTATGTATTAACAAAAGTATTTATTGCTTTTAACTTGCTATTATATATATAATATGTATATTTTATGTATATATATATAATAGCAAGTTAAAAGCAATATATATATATATATACTTATGCATTTATGGAAATTATGAGATAAATAAAATGTAATGTATTTAATACTAACATTATGTTACAAATTATTATTACATGCCTAATATTGAATTAATTTAAAATATTGCCTGATTAGAAAAATAGTCAAGAATATATACTAATAGATTAAAATCAAAAGAGAGGATACACATGATATTTAGATTATTGTTTATGTTTCTATTTTTTATACATTGTGGATTATTTGCACAATAATTATATTTGCACACACTCACAACTGTTACCTGAATTTAAATCAAAGAAATTCAAATAAATTATTATGTAACCCATTACTTTTATTTCTTTTAAAGAAATATTATGTCAGGTAAATATATATATATATGTATATGTGTGTGTGTCCTACAAACACACATGAATATAGAAATATATTCAATTTACTGACAGAAATCCTTGAATTATTAATAGTTTATATAATGTGATAGAGTCCAAATGTTTATTTTCAGCAAACTGTTTGTATAATGATCAAGAAGTAAAGCAATAAAGCTGACCAAGACTGTCAATTCTCATGAGGAAAGTAAAAAATGTTAACCATGAAACTCAGCTAATCAAAAAATTTGTTCTAAGCACTTACTAGGTGGACAAGTTGTATAATATATTTTCTTACTTCTAAGCCTTCAACATTATTTTTGAATTATTTAAATGCTGATTATATACGTTTATAAACGTTACATTACAGGCTCTGCCTGTGAGCTGCTGTGCACTTACAAATTTACATTGCCCACATTCACCTCTTCTGCCAGCATAATGCTAAAGTTAAAATTTATGATAAATATTTTGCTATTTCCTTACAAAACTCCCAATGAATCACATATTCCATGGTACCTATTACATGGTATGCCAATATCTATGATTGTAAAACTAAATTTCTACAAATGTATTGATAATCTCCACTGTTGATAATACCTGTGATGGTCTCTTGCCTTTAGGTGCATGTGTTTGAGTGTGTGCCTGTGGATATTACAGGATTGCCTTAAGTGTCAGTCCTCGTCTTCCAATTTCTTCTAAGACATTTGTTTGGTTGTTTGACACTTCACATGCCAAACTAACTAGCCCATAAGTGTCCATGGATTCCTCTGTCTCTCTCCACCTTCCATCTCAATGTAGAAGCTCTAGGGTATATGCTATTTCTCACTTTTCAAAATATCTAGTGATGAGAATTCAGGTCTTCACATTAGTATGACAAGTGCTTTATTCAGTAAGCCTTCTCACCATCCAAATGTTCTCTTAATACTTCAGCCTTATTAAAGCTAACAGAATTGTCATTTCTATCACTCTCAGTCCATAACAGGGAAGTACCTTGTATTTAGGGGTCTAGAATTCTATTTATTTTCACATGAATATTATTTTCTTCTATCCTGAAGGTTATTAATATTTAATAAGACAATGATGGGCATTTGCTAACAAGAACATATACCCTCATGGTTTACATTTGTTATTTCCAAAGTTTTCTTCAATCTTAGTCACCTAAAGTCAGAAAAAAATGCCAAACAGATAAAACATTTCACACATACACTTAAAATGTTATAGTTCTATGTAAACTTATTATCACCAAAGGTTTATAGTAATAAGAAGAAAGATGGTGTATATTTTGATGCTTCAGTGGCAATGAATTTAGCAGCTTAAAATAATACTAATTTATTAGCTCATAGTTTTGCAGGTCATATTTTCCTGAGATTTTGTGCAGACTGGTTCTTCCTGTTCTTTCATAGCTAACTGGCTGTCAGTTAGTAATGGGTTCCTGTCTCCATTTATGAGAATATCATTCCCCTCTATCATTCAGTTTCACAAAGCATCATTAAATTACTTTAACTTCTCTTTCTTTGACAAACTGGAGAAGATTCTCCACTTTTAAATGGTCTTAAATATTAGAGAAACTAACCAGATAATATCCTCAACCCTAGGTCAATTTTGCTATATACAACCATTAAAAAATTCTGACAGTTAGGATATGGGGTGGCAGTTGCTTTTGGTAAAATTAAAAGACAAAGAGGTTTTATTGTTATTAAGTGTTCTTTAAATTGTGATCTTGTCCTGGCAAAGAGTCTTCATAGGAACAATCTTTACATGCTTGTATATAAATGCAGTATGATTACTTGTGCTAGTATTTTAGAAATATTCTTTGAAATATTTATTAAATTTCTAATAACAAACACACAGCCTCATAGATACTCTTTTCTGGTCTTGAGTCTCATGATGCTTTTTAAAAATTAATTAATTTATTAATTTACATCCCAAATGCTGCTTCCTTTTCTGGTCCCTCATTCAGTGTCCTTCTTCCTATCCTCCCTCCTTTTCTCCTCTGAGAGAGTGGGCCCCTCTGTGTATCCTTGCCACCCTGGCACATCAAATCCCTGTCAGATTAGGCTCATTCTTTCTCAGTGAGGCCAGCCAAGGCAGCCATGAAGACTGAGGTGCGTGTCTGGTATATATGTCCCCTTTCATTTTACTAGATATCCTAGAAACAGCTTGAAGAGACATAGAAAGATCATCTTATTCTGATTACTGAAGATAGGCATATGTAAAGGACAAAAACAATGTCTGTATCTACAGAAACCCTAATGGTATACCAGGACAGATAAAGAGCTGCAACCAATGCAAAGATCTCACTAGGGTGTGTCACTCCTGGCTTTCCTCAACTGAGATAGTTTTGTGTCACATAAGGAGAGTAGGAGGCCTGAGAAACATGGAGGACCTCTTCCCATGTAGATCAGAGATGATAATACACTTCATTATATGACAATTAATTCTAAGAAATGGCCCTGTGTTGCAGGAAATATTAAAAAAGAATGGACAGTTCACATGCATGGCCCCAGCAGGGTATTCTCATCTCAGCAGACCCTCTGGGCTGGGGCTCCCTAGACTTCTCCACCTAACTTGCTAATTTTCCTTGGTGGGTTCTATCTTTTTTAGTATTTCCTGCAACAGCCCTGTTCCTAATTTGCACTTATATTATTGGAATTGTAAAAATGTTTTGGGACAGAGTTGTTAGTTTGCAAGTTGTCATTTTTGTCCTGAGGGTATATCCTTGTTTTGAATCCCTGTGTAAGAAGTTGCAACAAAATTTAGTACATGAATGAGCCCCAAACTAACTTTGGAGTATGCTTTTTCTAAGAGTCAAGTCTGCCAACCACAAGTATATAAGTTGCAGCTAATCACTTCTTGTTAAATGGTAAACCTTAATGCCAACTAAGACAAAACTGGATAATTCAATTAAACTCTTTCTGTATTGTTTGTGGTTTTTTTTGTTTGTTTGTTTGTTTGGTTTTTTTTTTTTTTTTTTTTTTTTTTTTTTTTTTTTTTTTTTTTTTTTTTTTTTTTTGTTATACCTGAATTGTAAAGCAGAGTCATGGTGTTCTGAAGGTCTAAATGCTTTAAGATTGATAAATAAATTATTTTTTTTTTTTGCTCAAATACAGTCTGATAAATTAAAATTGCCTGAGGATTTTCTTTTAAACAGTTATCACTCTTAATCTCCTAGCATTTTGCAAACTTTGCAAAAATAAACACTCTTACTTTCTTATATAAGGTAAAGAATGAGAATGAGGGTAGGGAGTAGAGTAGCTTCCTGATTAGCATGTAGGAGAGCTGAGGTCCTGAATTCCAAATTCTCCATTCCAAATTCTAAGTAACAGTGACCGAACAAAAGTCTTCCCAAGCATCTGAATTTCTGATAAAAGTTAAGAGTGTCTCTAAACCATGTTCACATAGAAGGCTCTTTTTAGAAGAGCCATGCTTTTCCTGGTTAATTATCATGCTGTGTTGATATACAAAACCTGGAGCCTCGGGCAGGACACAAGGGGTAAATTTGTTGGGAAAAAAATGCTAGAAAAATATGCCTGCAGCTTGCTTTTGATGGCGGGAGTAAATGGATCCTCTGGTCACTGCACTCAAAGCTTGGGGTTCTGAACAAAGGTGTATGTTGCTCAGGGCATTAGCGCTTTTAAAGCTCAACACAGCAAGGAAAGATAAGGAGGCAAGCAGAGATTAATGCTCAAGTTCTTGTTAAAATGCAGGCATAGTTGTTCTTAGAAAAGAAGAATTTGTCTCTTTTCTAGTACTCAGCTGGTTTCATTTTCAGACTTACCAGGAGGCTGACACACATGTGGCAGGAACAAGTAGCCAATGAATTTAAAGAATTCCTTGGCCTCTACATGGGACTCAGCTCTTCTTCTGTGGTTTATTTGGAACTGATTGCTGTAAGGATTTTGAGATTAACTTGATGAATCAAAAGAACCAATTAAGTAAAAGCTGTTATAAAATATTTGGAAATGAGCTCATTTCCTGACATTTATGTTGTTTTTGAGTCATTAGCTACAAATTAAAAACAAATCAAAAAGCAAAAACAAAACAACAACAAAAAAACAGCAATAAGTAAGAATGGTGAGAATTGCTTCCTGAATGCTGAGTAAAAGGCTCGTGTGCAAGACCGTTTTGTATTTTTGTGTATCATTTTAAAACAGAGTAAAACAGGAAGCAGCATTGATAAATTCATTTCTTGTTTCAACTAGTATGTCCTTGGTTGGAAGGGGGATTTGAGAGTGTTGATGTTGAATATCTTTCATCTGTTAGTAACTTAATGATAGAGTGAGGAATGAAGAAAATCAGGGCAAAATAATTGAGGAAGGAAGGGAGAATGTTAGTTATAGGTATGAATAAGAAATAAAAGAAGGAAAGAATGCCAGAAAAAAAAATCTGAGAACAAGATAACGGGGAACAATGGAGTCTGAGAAATGACTGTGTATCATCTAGAAATACTACTTTATTTGGAGGTGCCCAAGCAGCACAAAGGGCAGCTTCGTACAATTACTAAGCAGAAGCAGAAGCAGAAACAGAAGAATTGGTAGGGACTTCACCAGAAACCAAAAGGTTCCCCAGAAGAGAGAAATAGAAGATATAGGTACAGATTAAAAAATCAAACAAACAAACAAACTCGTACCCATTTACCCAAATATTGTTCAAAACCACTAAGTCTAATTTACTTTCTAAGGCAGAGAGACAGCAGAGGTTTCCTGGAGTCTAACATAAACATTGCTAGCCTCTTTTTTTTTTTAAGTCAGCATTGCAATGTGAAAATGCTTTGACAATAAGTTCTATCTATCTATCTATCTATCTATCTATCTATCTATCTATTTTTAATGATTTCTTAAAAAAAATTACACTCCAGATTTAATTTCATCATCCCATTTACCCTCTAACAGTTCCACATACCATATCTCCTTCCCAACCCCCTGTGTCCACAAAGATGTCCCCACCCCACCTGACCTCTAAACTCCCTGGAGCCTCCAGTCCCTTGATCAGAGAAATGCAAATCAAAACAATCCTGAGATTCCACCTTACACCAATCAGAATGGCTAAAATCAAAACCTCAAGTAACAACACATGTTGGTGAGGATGTGGAGAAAGAAGAATATTCCTTCATGTCCCATGAGATAAGAATGGGTACAGAAAATGTGGTTCATTCACACAATGGAACACTATTCAGCTATTAAGAATGAGAACATCCTGAGTTTTGCAGGGAAATGGATGGAACTAGAAAATATCATCCTTAGTGGTGTAACTCAGACCCAAAAGAACATACATAGTACGTTCTCACTAATAAGTGGATATTAGCCAAAAAGAGAGAAAGAGGGAGAGAGAGAGAAAGAGAAAGAGAGAGAGAGAGAGAGAGGGAAGGAAGGAAGGAAGGAAGGAAGGAAGGAAGGAAGGAAGGAAGGAAGGAAAGAAGGAAGGAAGAAAAGTACAGAATACATAAGATACAATCCACAGAACTCAGAAAGGTCAACAAGCTGAAGGACCCAAGTAAGAATGCCTCAGTCCCATTTGGGAGAGAGAAGAAAGCAATCACAAGTGGGTAGGAGGGAGAGACCTGAGAGGGAAAGTGGCAGAGGACTGTCTGGTTTGTGCTCAATCAGAGATGATATACCTAACCCTCAAGAGACTGAAAGCCCCAGTTTTTTTTAAATGGTCAATAAAGAGCCAGCAGTCAATAGCTGGGCAGGAGAACAGGGGCAAGACTTTGAGGATTCCAAGAAAGGAAATGTAGGACAAGAAGAAGGAGAATCACCAGGGCAGAAAGAAGAAAGAAGGAACAAACATGAGAGCTATAGAAGACAGAACCATCCATGTAAGAATCAGAGAAAAGCAGTCCCAGGGACCACTCCACCAGATTGGGCCTGGGGTAGCAGAGATAATGTATAAATTTTAGAAAGTAATAACTCAAGAATGTTGGAGGGGAGTGTGTTAGCCATGTAGAAGTTCAAGAGCGGCCCAACCATTGAGCTAGCTAAGGCATATTAAAATACAAAGGCAACCTGTGTGTGTGTTTTTCATCTGTGATCCAGAGCATCTGGGGCAGGTGGTGTAAAGCATGCGACTACCTGCCTGGATTCAGAGCAAATCTTAACAATTTACCACTTCAGATGGCATTCATCTTGGGGATTGTACCCAACATTCAAAATTAATTAGAGATTCTTAAGTGGAATACACATGTGCCATGATTTAAGGTTAAGATGGCTTCTTAGCTGGCTGCAGATTTTCCCCAAGCTACATCAGGATTTCTTCCCACTGTTTGGAGCTGATACGAAGAGTTTGGGCTCAGGGGTGCTGGGAGCCCCTGCTGAGCAAAGAGAAGGGCTACTTGAAAGGCAGAGGCAGATGATAGAAGCTGCCTACCTCTCACAAACAGATAAAGAATAGAAGTAAATTAAATTTGATTTAATTGTTTAAAAAAAGAGTATAATGATAATTGTTTAAGTGTTTTTAAGTATACATAGAATAAAGAAATCCAGGTCTTTGATATCAAATGTAGAAATCAAAGGCATGAAGATAAAGAGAATAGAATACATTTTGAATGTTCATTAAAAGAAAATTGAAAAAAGTCTTGCCAGGGTACTACTTGAGATCTATGAACGTGGTCTACATGGTGTTTCTGAGATTACTTCACCTGGTATGACAAATTTAGAGCCTAGAAATAGACTTATACAGTAAATAGAAGGGAATTTAATTTTAGTAAAATAAATAGATAAGTAGAGGCTTTTGATCAAATTTTGGGTTAGGGAACAGAAGATAAAGATAAAGAGACCTTATCTTAGACAGATAATAAAAATGTAGGCCTTGCTCTCATATAGGTTGAGGCAGGAGGTAGTGAAGAAGCACTGTCTCAGTGGATAATAATAATTATTTAGACTGCTTTAAATTGTTTTAATTATCAAAATAAGATGATTATAGTTTTGGTGATGTTTATATTAAAAATTGGTAGTGAGGCCAAGCTACTAAATTAAATCAATCTACACCTTCAATGATTTTGGGTTACTGTACCAAGGGCTTGCTATTTTGGAAAGGGGGCTCTGTATTTGTTTTAACAAGAAAGGAAAAGAAGATTTGGACCCTTTCCAGAGTGATATGGATCAAATATGATAGGGGGAGACCCCCCTAAAGATATTGACTACAGAAAAGAAAAATTAGAGAAAATCAAACAGGACAGGTAACTGGATCTGCTGATTCCTTGACATGAGAAAAGCCTTATAAAATTAGACAGTAGATTTTGTTGGTTGTTAAATCCTTAAGATTCGTCATGTCATTCTTCACATGGAATGAATGAAGATTTATTACAATTGATTATTGATCAAAATAACTCATAAAAAGATAGTTGTCTTTGACCTGCTTAAATAAGGAACAAAAAATTATCCTTATCTGATCTGTGAACCTTACACAATAGATACAGATATCTTTATAATGTTAAAATTTTGGTTGTGAGATTCATGCATTACAGAATTTGCATCAGACAAGACTCATCCTCAGGATGCTGATAGGACCCGAAGTTCTAGCCCCCTACCTACTGAAGGTATTTCCAGAGAATCGCATCCAAAACAGCTTCAGGAATATCTGGTGATTCCAGATGAATCCAGTCAAAACTTCAGTCAAATTATACCAAAACTGGATAATAGATACAAAACTAGCTTTCTTAAGTCTAACCAATTTTTTCAAAATTTATTACTACTCCACCCATTTAAAGAATTTTCATTACCCCTATTAAGCAGAAAGAAGTTATTAAGGTTTTTCATTCCAATCCCTTGGGCTTGGGTGTCTGGTTATGGTTACTTTATAAATTATAGATAGGTTGTCATTCTAAGAAATAATTGGAAATTGTCATAATTTTGAAGAGGAAGGAAATAGATAGGATGTATTACTAAATTTATTCTTAAACAAAACATGCTATAACCATAACCTTCCATTAATAAAAGTCTTTATAATTGATACAGAATTAATGTTATAATTTCTTACATTGGTGCAGAACCCATATTGACACAGATTATGTTTTTCATTGGAACATACTTTATATGTTGATAAAATTGAAATTAATATTGTTATTCTTAGATATTAATTAGGTATTGTGCCTATAAAACTCAATTAAAAATACAAAGCTTTTGAAAACCCAGTCCTACTATAGACACTATTACAAACTGTTTAGGGCCGGGCGGCAGTGGCGCACGCCTTTAATCCCAGCACTTGGGAGGCAGAGGTAGGTGGATTTCTGAGTTCGAGGTCAGCCTGCTCTACAAAGTGAGTTCCAGGACAGCCAGGGATACACAGAGAAACCCTGTCTCGAAAAGTCAAAACAAACAAACAAAAACATACAAACTGTTTAGGATGATAAAGTTAAGGGCCAGATAGTAAATTCATGGATATATTCGATTCTGACTTAATTATAATATTACCATCAATATTATTCAAATACTAATTATAATATTATTAACAATATTATTCTAATAAAATAGCTAAGAGTAGTCAAGGATTAATGGTTCGATACACTTTATATAGATATATAGTCTTCAAAAACATAAGAAATCCAAGAATATGATATTTAGTAGTAATTCATTATTAAAGATCATTTCATGAGAGTCATGTGTGTTCTGACACAGTACTCTATGGTTCAACAAAGATTTTGAACATCTTAACATTCATATAAAGTTGTTTCATGTATGGCAAGATAGCTATTGGACAAAAATTGTCCTAATTCATCTACAGACAAAGAATACTGTCCAAGAAAAGACATATGATGTGAGATACTTGACAGCTTAGCTCTGCTTCTATGTCCTTCATAGTTTCTGCTTCATTTAAAGTCTGTCAGATGACACTGGGCCAGAAAGCTGAAGACAGATACTCCAACATTTTGAGGAATAGGGGAGTGTCTAGGTAGTTAGCTGTCTCTACAATTTGGTTAAATTTTGGAAGGTATGTTTTTGTGCTTCTTATATATTCAGGTAATATTTAAATCATTCTTGGATTTCTGACAGGGTTGAAGACTACTTATAGTCTTATAATCATACTTAAATTGTTTAGCATTGAGGAAGATGATATTGATTTGGAAGGATGGTTTTCAGATGGTAATACAAGTTAAAATTGAAACATAATTCAAGTATAGAATTGTAAGCTCTTTAAGTTAGGATAGATGTTAAAGTAATGTATAAAAATTGACAAAATTGATAAACTGGACATTATTAGTATATAACATACTTATATACTAATAGTTTACATAAACGTTGACAATGTTCAATGTTTATATGATATTAAAGGCCTTTTTAAATGGATGAAAATGGTGAGGTGTTGGGGATTTAATTTGTGCTTAGATAGGAATTTGTGTGTCTACTGTGAGTCCCTGCCAACAGTTGGGTTTTTTTTTTTTTTTTTTGAATAATCAATAATGAGTCAGTGGCCAATGGCTGGGCAGGTGAACAGTGGCAAGACTTTGAGGATTCCTGGAGTGGAAACACAGGACAGGGAGAAGGAGAATCACCAGGGCAGGAAGAAGAAAGAAGATACAAACATAAGAGCTACAGAATACAGAGAACCAACCATATAACAATCAGAAAAAAGCAGCTACAAGGGCCACTATCCCAAATGGGTCTGAGGTAGCAGAAATAAATTATAGATTTTAGAAAATAATAACTCAAGAATATTGGAGGGGAGTGTGTTAGCCACATAGAGGTTCAGTAGCGGCCCAACCACTGAGCTAGCTAAAACATATTAAAATATAAAGATAATATGTGTATGTTTCTCTGTTTGAGATCCAGAGTATCTGGGTTGAGCAAGAAATGCAGAGAGGGGAAGAAGAAAGAGTTCACCATGAGAAGGGCATGGAATGGACCACATCATGAAGAAGCAGGAAGGTGAGATGGCTGCAATATAGGTGCAGGGAGAAAGCAGTACCATTGGAGGTCTGCCCAGAAGGAAACAGGCAGCAAAGATAAAACATGGATTTAGAAAGTGTTAACTCAGGAATACCAGAAGGTAATGTGTGCTAACAGCAAGGAGGTTTGTAAGTGTTCAGCCATTGAGCTAAATAAGGCATATTAAAATATAAAGGTTGTAATTGTGTGAAATTCATTCATGAATCCAGAGCTCTTGGACATGTACAGAGCTACGAGCACACCTGCCAGAAGCCTATAGTGGACTTTAGCAATTTTCTGCTACATCTAACATTTTCCAAAGAGTGCTACCAACTAGGGACCGATATTTAAATTCATAAGTCTATAGGCTACATTCTCATTCAAACTATCATTCACTTTGATCATTTAATTTGATCATAATTTCAGGATTGTTTGAGATTTCTCTGCATTAGATATAAACTTGATTAAAAATAGTCATCCTCTGTGGTGATAATTTATATATTGGGTATCTCAAGTGGCTGGGAGACCTTTCATATAATTCAGATTTTGTTCCCCTTAATTCTGGGGTTCTGTCATTCCACAGCACTCATAATGTTTTCAGTGACTACCTTAATGGGTAAGACCAGGAATAGACTCAGCAATGAAGGTAACAGTTGTGAGGAATCATAGGTGGTTACAAGCTGGTATAAGGGAAAAATGAAAAGGTTGGTGGTTCCTATTCATCAAATTTGCTCCTAATCTGTAGACAATGTTCTCTAGAGTAAGTGAAACCCTTAATATTTATGTTTCTCAGCTGATACTTATTTTTAGTGAGAAAGTTCAAACTAATAGAACAGATCTATCTTGAGATAGGAAACATCACAATGAGATTCCTATACCTGTATTGAACTCCAATTATATAATAAAAGGCTCTCATACACTCTGCCATCATAGCCAGTATACTGAGAAAATTCAATTCAGCAATTGTGCCTTAGTGACAGACAAAGGAAATACTAAGACCTGAAACTGAACACCAGTCCAGATGCAG
This sequence comes from Arvicanthis niloticus, assembly GCF_011762505.2. Lineage (NCBI taxonomy): Eukaryota > Metazoa > Chordata > Mammalia > Rodentia > Muridae > Arvicanthis > Arvicanthis niloticus. Next base: position 76,831,358 of record NC_047662.1, on the reverse strand, counting down.
TCTTTACTCTGAAGAAGGAGACTTCTTATGGAAGGCACAGTGTAATATCTTTTTTTTTTCTATTTAATGTGATTTATTTTTTTCCATTTATTATTGGATATTTTATTTACACTCCAGATGCCATCCCCTTTCCCCATTTCCCTCCTTAGAAAACTCCTATCCCACGCCCCCTTTTCCTTTTTGCACTTATACATTTTTTAAAAAATGTTAATCAAAGGCTTTATAAGTTTGGTAATGCTCAATCAGAGGTGTAACCCACTACCCAACCTAGATATATCAACTATCTTTGACTGGTGGAGATACATGAACATCTGCCTCCCTGTCTCCCCCCTCTTTCTCTCTTTCATCACCTAGCTTCTCCTCTCCTTCTCCTCCTCTTCTTACTCCTTCTCTTCCTCTCAGTACTCCTCCCACCTTAGTCCCTCCTACATATCACCCTTCCTGTTAAAATGAAACTTTTCTCTCAAATACAATTAGAGCATAATTATGCCAATTTGTACCAGTGAGGTACAAGATAGTGCTTATACCCAGTCCATCATTTTGTTGACTAACCAGAATCTCTGTCATCTATCCTAACTAAAACATTTAGTTCTGAACCTGGCTTTAGGATGAATGTCAGCTGATGACCATCCACTCAAATCTTTTCTCTCAAGGTAAATAGCCAGGATTGGCTATAAGGCTATAAGTTTTCAACCTCGTCAGAAATCCAGAATGACTGAGTTAACTATAATTGTGGAAAGCACAAAGCATAGCTTCTAAAACTTAGCCAATTTATAGAGACCTCTGAACACATGAACTCTTCCTCTACTACAAAACATTGGAGCATCTGTTCTGCCTTTTGGCCCAGGATCATCTGACAGACCTTACTGCTGCAGATTTATTAAGGGCTGATTACTCTGATAGTCCCTTAACTCACAGGCTGACCATCTCACATCAGTTTAAAAAGTTAAAGAAGGACTGGGTCTAAGCCTTGTATTCCTAAATGTGTTATAGTGGTACAATGCCTATGAGAGTAACAGTGTTCATCTCACTTTTATATCAATTAAGAAGCTCGTACCAATGAAAACCTTAAAGTTTGTAATCAAAGTAAATTGGTGCCATTTAAGAATTTACATCTTCATCTTGATAATAATTATACAGATTCCTACTGATAGGTTATGGCTATGCAATAAACCCTAGCTAATCCTCTTTATTCCCACAAAAACCACTACTTTTCCCTAGAAAGGCAGTCCAATATTTACCACCTTAGTCCCCAAGCCCAGGGAATAGGGGCGCTGACTCTTCATTAGCTTCTTCAAGCTGACTATGGGCATTGAGATATTAGAATAGGAGTAGGGGGAAGAACAAATTGACAAGCCTCTGATGCTGTGTCTTCACTGCCTCCAGATGGAATTCCTGGACCTCAGAGGTTTGAGCAGGTCTGCCCAGCTTGCTTGTTGAGTAGATACACCATATCTTTTAAGGACAGACTTCATGTCCCTTAAAGCCTGTTCCCTTAGTCATTGTTCTCAACATTATATTGAGGTTTCAAAACAGCTTAATTAAAAAGAAGATAAAAATAGATAAAATCACATCTAGAAAATCATTACCTTATTTAAGGAGCTGACTTACAAATGGATAGACTATTGCTGGAAAACCATATATCCAATAGAAGACTGAAGTGAAAGCTCTTTATATTTGATGACTAATATGCTCTCCACATTGGCTTGGCAACTCTTCCACTCAGAGAAGTTGAAGAAGCCACTGAACTCCTATATCAAACAATATTTTAAAAAATTGACTCTGTTCCCTAAACTCTACTAGATCGTAGGACAAAATATGACTGTAATATCAATGTCTGTTTATAAGCTTCTGTATAGTGCAAATGTATATTTATACTTTATGTCCATTTATTCAAATATACATAAATTTGTACTCCATGTATATTTGTACAAAAGTATATTTGCTATAATTCTGTAGTACAAATGCAAATGTAGCATTACTTATTTAATGAATCCCTATTAAATGCAGATACTATCATATTATAAATATGGTGGTAGAAGTAACAACTATAATTATAAACTTAAAAAAAGAAGATTGGGATGCAAGCAGTTAACATATTATATCCTATATGATACCTTCTACAAAATTGCAAAAATGGGGTTTGACCCTGGATCCAATAGGATGATGCCTTGTCACTATGATCTTTTATTTTGCTTCTTAATATCATGGTCCAGACCAAAACTGGTGAAAAGATGGTAGAACTCATTCTGATCACTCAGTTCTTTCCACTTGCTCAAGTCAAACACAACATTAATATTTTGTATTCTTTATGCAATTCTTAATTTGTGGTATCAATGAGAATATTACTTCTTAATCTAGGAGCTAGATGTTTGTCATAAAAATTAATCCATAGATCACTTAATGACAAAAGCAATCAGGAGTCAGATCAATATAGCTGTGATGCTAACCAATCAAGGTTATATGCTAGGAAGTAAAGCAGGAACATGCTTATGGTAGGGATGATTATATTTGCCTGAAAATGTATCCTTACTGGCATAGTGAAAGATGCTGGTGGGAAGAAATTCTCTTTCTTGCTCATTTGCCTAGCTCATCTGAACAAATTTTCTTTTCTGGGATCTGTTGTGTTTATGAAGTTGAAGTACATGAGTTAGCAGAAGGAAAGAACAGGGAAACTGTGGGTGGTGGGTGATAAAGTTTACAGACACCCAACACCATGCACTGCAAAAGGAAAAGTTTTCCAGAAGCTCTTGTAAGGCTCATGGAGTGCCTGTGAGTTCCTCCAGCAAAGAGAGATGAAAGTACTGTTGCCTTCCATGACTTTTAAGAGCAGCTTAAGGAAAAGCAAAAGCTGGAATCTTATGCCAAGGCTTCCCATGCTGTCATTTTAGTATCAACCTATGGTGTTTATCAAAATTGAGACCCTGGATACCTATGTAGGGGCCTTCAGGAGGCACAAGATCTTGAATCTCTTATTTGGAATCCTGTAGATTTGGAGAAGTAAAGGACATTAGTAGACATGTCTTCATGATGCAGGGCAAAACCCCTCTAAAATATAGGTTTCAAGGAAGGATGAACTGACTTTTCTTATATTTTACGGCTTCCTTTGGGACATAGGGATTCCAATGGCATTTTGAGGAAAAGGTATAGATTTTGTTTCTTCAGAGGAAAAAAAGGATGAAGACAGATGGCAGGAAATAGCCAAATAGACCTGAAGACATTTATGAGCCCTTAAAGTCATCCTCAGCCTGATGGACTCAATACCCTAAATACACATACAGTAATTACATGTTGAGCTGCAATAGAAATTGTGACATTCCTTAAAAGTTCTGACATTTATTCTGAAAAGTAAAGGCACTTGTTTAGGGATTTTTATTTTCAACTGTTCAAATTTTCTGAAATAGCTTTGATCGTTTACCTTTCTTGATTCATTAGCAACGCTACAGTGGTTCATTCTTCAGGGAGACTTGGTCTTCAGCAGGTAGTATTATCCCAGTTTCTTATGTTATTTACTGTCTTTATTTTCCTTGGAGAAGAATCTCTTCTTGATAGTTTGGGATAGCTTATCATGACATTAGCCATCGCTTGTCTCTCTTTGTGCTTTCGTCTATTGGTGATCTGATCCCACACAGCTTGTTTATGTACTATGGTACATAAAACATGATTCTTCTAGTCTTCTTGTTAACTTAGTACTTCTAGACCTTCTGTTCTATTCACATCTCTGAAGTTATAATCTTTTGAGCCATTTTCCTGCCCCAGCTCATAGTAACTATTTTTATTGTCTTATTTTACTAACATTCTATAACTGGAGACATAGATTGATATTTCTAAGCCAAATCCAGCTGTTTCCCCCCCTTTTTTTCATTAGATTATTTGAATTGAAACTTCCAATTTTTCCCCACATCAATCTATTCTAACTTTGGTCTTCTATAATGTTTTTGGTGGCATTTACATCTTTATCAGTATTTGGCCCCAAGATCTGACATTATCTTTGATTCATTTTCTTTAATGGTGTACTCTTGAAAACTGGTAATGTTCAAAATATCAAGAGTCTAGCCATTGTCTACCATCTGTAGAGGTGATGAACAAGTCTGAGGCACTATCATTTTTATGGACTTGTTAGAGTCAAAGTCTGGGCCCTAATAGCCTGAACTAGCAAGGCTGGACTGACTGTCCTCAATAGACCAATCATGAAACAGAAATTGAAGGTTCAGCCAATGGGGTCACATTGGTCATAGGAACAAAGGCTTAGGAACATAGGAACATGATAGTTTCCAGAACTTTCCTGGGTTTCTAATCTGAGATTTAGGTTTAAATAGAAAGCAAGGGAGTACATAGAGCTAAGCAATCATATGTAGGGTGTGGTTGATGCATCTTCATTATCTTAATTTGTATATTTTCCCTTAAGGGAGTCTAGGAAGTTGTCAGATTGTTTGAAATCTCTCTTTGGGAGGCAAGTTCCTCATCTTACTGTTACATAATCTTCAGCCTTTTTCTTCTTCCACTGTGGTTGACTGAATAAGAAATGTTTCCCATGGCCTTTGAACATTTTGTTCCGAATTAATAATGCTGTTTGGCAAGGAGATGCCACTCTACTGGAGGAAGTATATCACAAGAGATGATTTTTAGAATTTATAGCACTTCCCTCCCACTAGTTTCCTCTCTCCTGTTTTGCATTTGTGTTTGGAGATATGGTGTCTTAGCTTCTACTCAGGCACTCTGCTACTATGCCTCTGATGTCATTATGGACTCTCCTTGTGGAACTAGAAGACAAAATAAACTTTTCTATAACTTGCTGTGGTGAGGGTTTTATCACAGCAACAGAAAAGACACTAATACAGATCTTGGTACCAGCAAGTGGGAATTTTGTTGTGAAAAGCCTCAGCATTTTGTTTTATGAAGGAATATGGAAGACTTTGAAGCTTTGTGCAAAAACCAAAGTGGCTAAATGTTGTAAACAAAACTTAATTCCAGTAAGTTCATGAAAAAGAGTAGTGAAAAGAAAAATGTGAAAGATAGAGAACTGGCACAAGAGGTTTCAAAGAGTATCAAATAAATGAACATTAATTAATTAATCAATTAATTAGAGGTCATTCATGTAATATTTTGGAAAACAATCTATTTTCTATTTATGTGTTAAGAACTTGAGTGATGCTACGTTAAAAAGTAAATGGTTGAATTATTTGGCAAAGGAAATTTTAAGAGAGCATAATAGTGAATATGTGGCATAATTATTAATAGTAACACATATGCACATTGCTGTGAATGAAAAAAGAAAGCAAAGCTGAAAATGCAAAATGAAGGGCTGAGAGGAAAAAGCACTAGGAAGCTTAATGCTACAGCCAGGGCACTAGCTGAAGCAGAGCTATAATTGCTAAGAATATTGGCAATGTTAAGAAGAGACATGCTATGCATTGGAATGATAAGTAGCAAGATCACAAGACCGGACACAGGTACACAACTATTTTGTGAAAGAGAGGGGTTTACTGCTTCTAGAAAGAAACTACTTCAACACAAAAGCTGATGGTAATGTTGAAGGGAGGAGATTCTATTCCAGGCTGTAGCAGCTGGTTTGGCAGTGTCATCCACATTATATTTACTTTAAAGTAAAGTTGAAGTTGTGGATTTTTTCCTCAACCTTACAGATTGATGCTGAGTTCAATCAATGTGAATCAAGAAATTCTCGTGAGAAGAATATTCTGAGAGAACAAGAGCAGCTCTTGTGTAGAAGTATAAAAGTGAAGCCTTTGTTAAGAGTAGGTCTCAAAAGTAGACACCAGAGCCAAGAGATTTTGACAATGAGAGTTTTGTACACAGAGTAGAATAAGTCCAAAAAATGTATGTTGTAGGCAGCAAAGCTAAGGTGTAGAGCCCTTTGATGCTGGTCACAGAGCTCCAAGATTTAAAGTTTGTCTTGCTAGGTAGGTTTCTGTCTTGCTTTGATCCAGTATTTCCTCAGCAGACACCCATTCTTCCCTTTTAAAATAGTAATGCATAGTTGGTGTCATTATATTTTGGGAGTATATAATTTGCTTTTTAATTTTATTTTTGCAGAGAGTTACAGTTAAGAAATTACCTTGAGTCTCAGAAAAAAACTTTTGATTTTGGAAGAGTGTTGAAACTTTGAAAAATTATGAGAATTTTTGACGTCAGACACATGCATTTTTTTACACCTCCTAATATTGGCACTCCCTATGGGGAGTCAAACAACTTCATTCCACTTCCTGACCCACATGGGCTTGTAACAATATCATAATGCAAAATGCATTTAGTTTAACTTCAAAAGTGTCCATAGTCTAAAAAAATCTCAAACTTATTTAAAATTCAAAATTTCAAAATTTCATTTGAGAGTGATACAATCTCCTAATTAATCCCCAGTCAAATCAAAATCAAAAGTAGTTCACATACTTCTAACATATAATGGCACAGGAGATATATATATATATATATATATATATATATATATATATATATATTCCTTTCCTAAAACATAGAGAAGGGAGCATAGTGAGGAAATATTTGACCAAAGCAAGACCAAAAACCAGCTGGGCAAACTCCAAGCTCTCTAGCTCCATGTTTGATGTCACAATGTTCTTCAAATCTCTGACTCCTTTCAGCTTGACTGGAAAACATTTATTTCTCTTGAACTAGTTCCAGTCTCTGTTAGCAGCTTTCTTTGGCTGGTATTCCAAAATTATGGAATCTCTAACATCCTAGGGTCTCTCTCACACACACACACACACACACATATATATATATGTACATATGTATGTATATATGCATGCCAGTCTTCTTATTTTGATTCTTCTTATTGAAAGATCAAATAGAGATAAGGTAATAGCCCAGTTGTAATGTACCTGTCACATAAACAAAAGACTATGATATATATATATATATATATATATATATATATATATATATTACTAGGTCTTGGGATTAGACACAGTAGAGATAGGAAAATTCTTGAAACATGCTGGCTCACTAACATAATCAGATGAGTTTCTATTAGAGATAATAGTTGAAAACTAGGTGGAAAGCAATTGAACACATCCAGTATAAACACACTTGCATACCACATATACACATGCACAATATATACCTCAAACACATAGACACACACAGAGACACTGTCACATATATAAATAGATACACACGAACAGAAACACAAACACATATACTGCATATATAGACAAAAATTATGTATTTAGACACGTAGAACTCATACACACAAACACATGAAATAATCATCTTTCTGACATTTATAGATAAAAGGGAAATTTTTACATCTATATATTAACATTCATATAATGCTTTTACATTGACTTTGGCTTTATTTATATATAGACATTGAAAAGGGAAACTATTAAACAGCAATAGAAGATCATTGCCATTTAAAGGCTTATTTCAACACTAAAATGAGAAATGTTATTACTTCTTTATAGGACCCTTCAGTAAAATGTTTATTTTGTATTCCAATGCATTCATAACATGCTTTTGTGGAAGTAACTTGACTACTGAGTATTTAAGTTCTTAGTTTCTTCGTAGTGTTAATTAAAGACACATAAAATACTAGCTAAATCTACAGATTCAATGCAATCTCCACCAAAATTCCAACTCAATTCCTTTCTTCATAAAGTTAGAAAGAGCAATTCTCAAATTCACTTGAAACAACAAAAAACCCAGGATAGCAAAAACTAGTCTCAAAAATAAAAGAACTTCTAGGGGAATCACCATCACTGACCTCAAGCTGTATTACAGAGCAATAGTGATAAATACTGCATGGAATTGGTAAAGAAACAGGCAGATAGATCAATGGAATAGAATTGAAGACCCAGAAATAAACCTACATAACTATGGTCACTTGATCTTTGACAAAAAAGCTAAAATCATCCAGTGGAAAAAACAACAAATGGAGGTCAGCAGATAGAAGACTGCAAATTGACCCATTCTTATCTCCTTGTACAAAGTTCAAGTCCAAGTGGATCAGGGACCTTTACGTAAAACCAGATACATTGAAACTAATAGAGGGGAAAGTGGGGAAGAGTCTCAAATACATGGTCACAGGAGAAAATTTCCTGAACAATGTCTTATACTCAGAGATCAAGAATCAACAAATGTGAACTCATAAAATTGCAAAGCTTCTTTAAGGCAAAGGGCACTGTCAATAGGACAAAATGGCAATCAGTAGATTGGGAAAAGATCTCTACCAATCCAACATTTGATAAAGGGCTACATCCCAATATATACAAAGAACTCAAGAAGTCAGACTCCAGAGAATCAAATAACCCTAATAAAAATGAGGTACAGAGCTAAACAAAGAATTCTCAACTGAGGAATACTGAATGTCTAAGAAGCATATAAAAAATGTTCAACACCCTTAATCATCAGGGAAATATGAATCAAAACAACCCTGCGATGCCACTTCACACCAGTCAGAATGGCTCAGATCAAAAACTCAGGTGACAGCAGATGCTGACAAGGATGTGGAGAAAGAGGAACACTCCTCCATTGTTGGTGGGATTGCAAGATGGTACAACCACTCTGGAAATCAGTCTGGTGGTTCCTCAGAAAATTGGACATAGCATTACCTGAAGACCCAGCTCTACCACTCCTGGGCATATACCCAGAAGATGCCCCAACATATAACAAGGACATATGCTCCACTATGTTCATAGCAGCCTTATTTATAATAGCCAGAAGCTGGAAAGAACCCAGATGTCCTTCAACAGAAAAATGGATACAGAAAATCTGGTATATTTATGCAATTAAAAACCATGAATTCATGATATTCTTAGGCAAATGGTTAGAGCTAGAAAATATCACCCTGAGTGAGATAACCCAATCACAAATGAACACATATGGTTTGCACTCACTGATAAATGGATATTAGCCCAAATGCTTAGAATACCCAAGATACAATTCACAGATCACATGAAGCCCAAGAAGAAGGAAGACCAAGTGTGGGTGCTTCTGATCTGCTTAGAAAGGGTAACAAAATACTCATAGGATCAAATATGTAGACAATATGTGGAACAGAGACTGAAGGAAATGTCATTCAAACACTGTCCCACCTGGGGATCCATTCCATATACAGTCACCAAACCCAAACACTATTGTGGATGACAAGAAGTGCATGCTGACAGGAGCCTGATATAGCTGTCTCCTGAGAGGCTCTGCCAAAGCCTGACAAATATAGAGGGAATGGTCACAGCTAACCATTGGACTGAGCATGGGGTCCCCAGTGGAGGAGTTAGAGAAAGGACTGAAGGAGCTCAAGGGGGTTGCAACCCCACCAGAAGAACAACAATATCAACCAACCAGACCCCAAGAGCTCCCAGGGACTAAATCACCAACACATGGAGGGACTCATGGCTCCAGCAGCATATGTAACAGAGGATGGCCTTATTGGGCATCAATGGTAGGAGAGGCCCTTGGTCCTGTGAAGGGTTAATGTTCCAGTGTGGGGGAATTCAAGGGCAGGGAGGCATGAGTGAGAATGTGGGTGTACACCCTCATAGGAGCAGCAAGGGGGAATGGAATAGGGAGTTTTAGGAGGGAAAGAGGAAAGGGGATAACAGTTGAACTGTAAATAAAGAAAAAATATAATGCTAGCTAAATAATGCCTGTTATTTAAAAAGCACCAGTGACACTTAAAAATATAAAAGATATAATTCAAGAAGTAAAAACATTTGCATATGATTAGACACACTTAAGACACTCTCTAAAATATTTTGTTTAAAAAATAGTGTTTCATCATGTCTTGACATCCAGATATCCCCAAATATTTTCATATGTATTATTTTCTAAATAGTATAATAAAAGCTATCAATTGTTCACAACTGCATACCATTAGAAAACTACTATACTTTGTTCTGATTAACTGAATCTACATACCATGGAACTTGGAAATATTTACAAAGGGAAAGCAAAATAAGTACAGTTTTAAAATTTGTACTTCAATCTTCAGAGATTTATCTCATCCCAATTTAATGAATTACAAAGAATAAAAATGCTGAAAAATGTATTTTGATTTCTCTCTAATTGAATATTTTAAAAGCAATTGAAATACGATTTGTTGTTATCTAAACAATGACTAAGTATTTCCTTCACTATCATGTGAGAAACTTTATGATAAGAAGCAGATATTAGCTTCTGAAAAGAAAGTATGAGGTTCAGTAAAGAAATACTGTATTGTCATTTAATTTGTTGATTATTTAAAACATCTTATGTTTAATTTTTAATTTGTCTACATATCTTTAGGAGCATACATGTGCAAAGATGTGGAATCCAGAAGACAACCTCTGGTGCTGTCTTCAGAAAGGCCATATGCCTCCTTTAAGACAGAATCTCTCATTGATCTGAAGTTACTAATTAGGTTTGGTTGGCTTGCCAGTGAACCCCAGGGATCCTATTCCTTTGGCATTCCCAGTGCTGGGATTACACGCATATGTTGTTATGGTTAGTATTATTACATTAGTTCTAAATAGTGAATTCAGGTTCAAATGTTTTGTGAAACAAGCATTTTATCAACTGAGCTATATCCTCAGTCTCTTAATATTTAACTTTTACAATAGGAAATTATAACTAGTTATAACTACATAAAATTATAAGCAATAAATGTGTAATACTTGCATCATTTTACATATAGTTTATATCTTGTGTATTATATATTGTATTTTGATTCTATATTTTAATGGCTTACACTTGCATATCTTATCAATATGCATTTTTACTTAAAATGTTTTTAATTGTACTTGAACTGTGCTCCCAAAACTTGTTTTCAAAAATAGCCAATGTCACATTTTTCTCATAACAAAAACTTTTAGGAGGCTGTGTAAGGATAAGGGGAAGAAAAAGGTTTTTTATGTACCCTTTAAATAATTTAATTAAGTAATAATATTATTTTGCATCTTGGCTAAGATAAGATTCTCCAGAAAACAAAAAACTAGATAAGAATCAGTATTCTTGTTTGGATGATTTTAGAAGCACAGACCCACCCCAAATCTGCAATATAATTTCTGGTAATAGTCCACCTAAAAACACTTTAAAGAAGAAAGTTTTGGTTCTTTCACAGCTTTTTCTTATTCTCCTAGCAAGTCTATCTAGCCTGCTATGGAGACATTCCTTCACAGATATAACAACCTATTTCTTTGGGATTCCAACATAGACTAAAGACCATTAGAGTTATCCAATCTCATGGACTGAAGGACTGCCAGATTCTTGACCTTTCTATTTCAGACTAATATCAGATTAGCCAGCTAAATAAATTTCATATATGTATGTATTTATATATTATGTATTACAATGTATTATGAAATGCATATATATTATAATATATACTATAATATAGCATAATAATAGGATGACCTGTAATAATGATAGTCCACTCCCTGGTAACAACTTTCTTTATTAGTTAGCTGTCTCCAGAAGAGCACAACTGATAGATTGGAGATATATATATATATATATATATATATATATATATATATATATATATATCACATGTGTATTAAACTTTTCCTCTGTGGCTAAAGAGAGCTCTTGAGGCCATGAGTGTGTCAAGGGATTTTCTTTATATAGTCTTGAAAGGACATTATGGGAAACTATGGAAGAAAAGCCTGGATTGTACCGAAGACCCAAAGATGTTGAAAATGCCAGATCCATAAAACATATGCTAAGGATATGCACAGAAAGGTAGTAATACAAGCCCCAGGGGGAGAAATGTGTTGAAGGCAGCAAACTTGGAAGGGAGCAATGATCTACGACATTTGGCATGAAGCATGGAACTACAGGATTTGAAGCTTGTTTTGATGTGTTTTGAGCTTACTCTGGATCAGTATTTTCTCCTTATGTCCCCCACTTTTAGAATAGTAATATATATTCTGTATCACTGAATGCTGAAAGTTTGTAATTTATATTTTGCTTTTTATTTCACAGGTTGTTACAATTAAGAGATTGTTTTGACTTTCAAAAGAAACTTTGGATTTTTTAAAACAGAATTGAGATGATAATAGATTATTAGGATTCTTGAAGTTGAACTAATTGCATTTTGCACTATATTATGGCCACGAGCCTATGGAGGCTAAAGAGCAGAATATGGTGGTATGAATGAGAATGGTTCCTATAGGATCATATGTTTGAATACGTGGTCCCTAGTTGATGGAATTATTTGGGAAGGATTATGTGGTGTGGTCTTGTTAGAGGAGGCATGTCACCTGTGCGGGTCTTTGAGGCTTCAAAAGACTCAGATCATTGCCAGTGTCTATCTCTGACTCCCACTTGCAGATCAAGATGTAAGCTCACAGCTGTTTTTTGCCAACCAAGTCCTTGTCTTGCCATTACTGACTCCAAACCTCAAACACTGTAAGCTAAAATTAGATGCTTTCTTCTAAAAGATGCCTTGGTTATGCTATTCTAATACAGCAGTAGAAAAGTAAACATACACACACACACACACACACACACACACGTGCACACAAACACACACACAAACACACACAAAGGAGGAAAGGGGGAAAGGATAGAAAAGTGACTGCTGTGACAAGAGTAATCAGGAAGCTGCCAGTAAATGCAGAAGCTGACTTGACCTAGACCCTTCCCTGAGAAGTTGTTTCAGCTGTATCTGAGGACCAGATTCTGAGTGTACAGGAAAATAAAAATAAGAGGTTGTTCCTGGATCCACTACAGGCATGAACTTTGGCTGGCATCAAGAAAAACCTTTAGAGAACAACATGTCAAATCTGCATGGAGCTGTAACCCTCTCAGTAGTGAAACAACTAAGATTCTTGACAGCAGTAAGGGTGCTGAGGAATTCACTGAACATAGTCACTATGCTAACGGTTGCTTGTTCTCTCAAACATCTTTGCTCCCATTCTGCTAAATGAGACCATTTAGACATATCTCAAAGTACTACATAGGTCACAATTCTAATCCGTTCTACTCCTCCTTGCATATTTAGGAGTTAGGAATCACAATAAACTAGATTTCTATAGCAGAAACAATAGATAAAAAGTGAAATGCTGTGACCACTCTTCCTGTTCCATTATTTCATCAATTCTCAACCTCCAGTGCTATGGTGGAAAAAAACTTAGGTTTCTGAGGTTTTCCTTGTGCACAGGATAAAAATTACTTAAGGCTTTTAAACTAAGACTTGAGAATTGTTGATGACTTTTAAATTGCTTTGCCTGTAACATAGGAAAGTCAAGAGTAAGGTTGTAAAGATCACTGTGTCAGCCTCACTTTTAAAACCATTTTTTTTTCTTTTAGCAGTGCTGGATTCCTCCTTTGGTATCTCTCTAGACTATTTTGTCAGTTAATGTTGTGAGGCAGAGGAGTCTCCCTTCATTACCTGGTTCATTCTGCTTGGTTGTATTTTGTATTTATAGACAAGCTGGAAAAAATATAAACTGAAATTGGTAAAATAATTCTGTAAGTAAAAGGGAAACTGGAGATCTCGCTTTAGGATTTCAAGACTTCTGACTTTTAGTGATTAAAACATTTTGGTCTTCATGAAAGGATGAATATAGAGGGATAGAAGAGAATAGAGAATGCACATTAGATTGACACAAAATTACTGCTAGGCAGCTCCCTTTGGTGTAGTAAAATATAAGATGCAATCTACTTAAAAGCAACAAACATTTATTTGGTTATCTATAATCTTATCTAGTAACAAACTTGTATGCTACAATAAGACTTTCCAAGCAAGATGTACTCATTGGTACAGTGGTGGAATGATGGTTGTGGAGGATAAACAACTTTTTTTGCATAAACACCCAGAGATCAATCAGCACGATGACCAAAGTTCAAATGGAGGGTCTGTTTTAAGTAGGCCAGGGACTGCCTGAAAAGAAGCACTTCTCACAAAGCAGCTTTGACCCCCCAAGCCCCACATCCCCTTTCTCTGGGACATAGGTCTCTACAGAATTAAGTGTATCCTTTCCCACTGAGGCCAGAGAATTATGTCCTGGAGAAAGATTATTAAAAGCAGTAAGTGAAAAAGGTCAAGTAACTTACAAAGGCAGACCTATCAGAATTACACCAGAGTTCTCAAGAGAGATGATAAAAGCCAGAAGAGGTTGGACAGATATCATGCAGACCCCAAGAGACCACAGAGGCCAGCCCAGGCTACTATGCCCAGAAAAACTCTCTATCACTATAGATTACTGGGGGATTTTTAAAGACAAAGAACACAGTAAAAAAAAAAAAAAAAACAAAAAAACAAAAAAAACAAAAACAAAACAAAAAAAAAAAAAAAACAAAAAAAAACAAACAAACAAACAAAAAAAAACTGCATCCTCCTTGGTAGCTGCAGTGAGATGCAAGATTAACAACAGTCAAGAAAATGCAGTTAGCTAGAACATTTTGACCCTAACATTATAGAATAGAATTGGGTGTTTTTCCATAGGATTTTCATGGCAACATGTAGAAACCAAAGACTGCTTCAGTTGAGAAAAGAAGGAGGAACCTTTATCCTATTATACCAACTACTAAATGATTGGCTTGAGGCCTCTCCCACAAAAAAGAATTCATGACTGGCACTGAAAACCTGGTCAAAATCTCCTAACTGCAAAAGTCACAGAACCTAAAGACATGACTACTACTATTGTTTTGCTAAATGGATATGATGTCAAACTGCCTTTGAAATATTTGTGTTTATATACATAGATTAGGGCTGCTCTCACCCTTAGTCAGGGAAGCTTCTTTTGCAGTGAGTAGCAGCCAATGCAAAGATTAGTCAAAGTTCCAAGAATAAGCAATTATTGATTATGTAGCCTCAAGGCCAGAAAATAGCAGAAGAGGGGTTTGAAAGAAAGTAAGAGCCACAGAGTTTAGAAGAAAGCTGTGATGCACCCTCTTCTGTATATGGCATGGACTTTGCTCTCAGGAACACACAGTTGTGTTTGCTCCCACAAGGCCTGCATGTGATCACTCCTGTCAAAATTCCAACATGGACAGGAGAGGAACTCATGAGGCTACATACTTAGCTGAGGAACTATTAACAATTAATGGTGGTTAACGGAGGGAAGCTTACTTTTCTTCAAGATGTTGCCCATGATCTAATAAATAGCCCATGCCTATGAACAGAGGAGCCTGTGTTAAACCGAGTGACTATTTTTTTTTTTTTTTAGAAAGACATGAAAGTAGGTAGGGTATATATTCAGGGAAATGAAGGGTTTAGAGAGGTGGTAAGAGATAAGGGAAATTGGAGGATGCATATATTGAAAGCACATTATACAAATATGGGTACATATATATGTATACACATGTGTAACAATAATTGAAGAAAAGCTCATGAATTTAAGAGGGAATTTATAAGAGGACTAGGAGGGAGAAAAAGAGTGAGAGATTATTTAAGTTATGGCACTTGTATATAACATTCTCAAAAACTAAAATTTAAATAATGAATTTAAAATACTTTTTGAAAAAAATAAATTAATAATTTAGGAAACTAGAAACTACCTGGGGTATCTGTTTTCTCCTATCAAATACACAAGATTACCAAATTATGAAAGATACCCCTCAAAGAGTTTGATCAGTCATACTCACATTGATTACAAGGGCAATTTAGAACACTAATCAGAATCACAATTCACTGTGTTATCTTTAAGTAGAAATCACTCACTGCCTATACACAGCAACTACTCATTAACACCCAGTATGAGATGTAGGCTAACTTCATGGTGCATGACACATTAGATAGACATGGCCTTTGGATGCAAAGATGGTAGCATTTTTCAAACCTGAGAACTGGAAGGGAGAGATTTTAAATTTCATTGGTAATTTCTTCAGACAGCAGTCTCCTTGCAGTGAAGTCCAGGAAAAGGTAAGCATCTGTTGTTAATATATTATTTTAATGTTCCAACCATCTGTTTGAAATCCAGGAGCAGGGAATAGTGAACAAATGTCCTTTTAGAGAGAAATTACACTCCTGAATTTTTTTCCTAAAATTCAGTAACTAGCTTCATAATTTCTTATTTTCTTTAGTGATTATATTTTTGCTATCATTTTCAGGTAGAAAAGAAAATTTCTGAAAGCTTTGATATAAATCAGGTTTATTTTTAGATTATTTCAGTTAATATTCTGAGTTTTAAGATACTCATGGCAACTACTAAAATTTTTGCCTGCCATTGCATTTGATTTGTAACCTACTGTGGGCAAAGTGGTTCCTCCAGTCAGGAGTATCTGCCATCTATCTAAAGCTGCAGATAGCTGTGACCTCTTCTTCATAAAGAGAACACAGTGTTTATACACAGAATCTTCAGCATTATTTTAAGAGTGCATTATTGTATTTCCCAAATCTTAGCCCAGTTTTCTTTTTTTCAAGCTCCATGCTCTGTGTTTCTACTACACTGCCCTTCCCTGTAGAGTTTATTGAAAGGAAACAAAATCTCTGCTACTATCCACTGACTTGAGCTATTCTGCCTAGATTGTACATGCAGACATTATCTTAGATCTTACAGACATTACCACATCCAATCTGGGCTAGAATATATCTCTGTTCATCATCTGTAGAAAACTTATAATTGACTTTGTCCTCAAATTTCATTATATTAGTCATATGAAAATATTTTCAGGATAGAAACAGAGGAAGCACTCAGTTCTTCAAGCTTTCTCTTCTTGAGATTCAGGAGTCAACATGTATGGAGCAGGTGAGAGCAGAGTTTCACATTCTGCTTCCTGATTTAGGATGCTTTCTGTTCTCCCAGTGTGACACAGTGAATTCTGACCTCATATAAATCTTTTAGAGACTGTTCCACAAGTTCATTTAATTCTAAATTTTTTAAGTCTTAGTCAATCTGTTTCTTTTAGTTCTATAGCGCAAAATCAGATACTAACTTGTATCATGTGAACTTTACATGTGGGTTGCACTTAAACTTGTCCAAGGTACTTAGCATATAGGGTCAATTACTAAATATCTTCTCCTATAATTTCTAGTGTTAAAGAGAAAGGGCATGTATCAAGAAGAGGAATAGAGCAGAAGCAGGTAAGAATTGTGGAATGGTAAACTGTATCAGGAAGCTTGGCAGGTAGAGCCAGTCTGAGTCCCCAAAAACTCAGGGTACACAGAAGACTCCCTGCTCCCTGCCAGATTCCTGGCCTGGAACATGTGCCACACTTTTCACATAAGCTAATGTGACCTGTGGTCATGTAGGGCCAGAACAAAGTTCTCTATGTTAATGAAGTAACTAGAGGCCATGAGGGTTTAGCCAATAAACTTTCCTTCCCAGACATTCCTTCTGCAAAAGGGATTTAATCTTGAGTCCACCCTGAGAAGTCTGTATGCATCCATTTTCCACGATGAGCAAACAATAAATAGTTTGGAACCAAGGATTTTCTCATTCATCTACCACCACCATGGGGAACATGGAGAAGGTCTTCGCCTACAGAGCATAGTTTAATTCTTTCATAGAAGGCCTCTCTGTGCTGCCAGCCATAACCACTGCCAAGCTAAGGATAATTACCACTGAGCTAAGCAGAGTTGGGGGCTTGTAGGCTAAGGAAGGCATCTAGACTGGGGAGGAGGAAATAGGGAGCTTCTGCTTAGCTCAGCACCCGAAGATGGCAGCAAATGAGCGCAGCTCCTCATATTTCAGCTCCCTCAACATCCGGGCAAAATTTGGATCCACAAAGTATGACCAGAAACACATGGCAAAGAGAGTCAAAACCCGTGATAATGATTGACTCTCTAGTAAGTTTGTCTCCAATTGTACAAGTGACTAGCATGTAATGGTAGCTCCTGGGTTTGAGATTTAATAGCTCTGCATCAAATCTGCATTGAGGAGGACCGTTCAAACTCAAGAGTGTTGGGGACTGCACTCTGCCCCACACTTGGGGGCCACTACATTGACAACCACCCTGCCCCTCACTTTGGGGTTAAGTGCTCTGGTCAAAAGAGAGAGAGTGGCGGATGGAGGGGAAAGAGACGAGAAGAATGGAGACAAGACAGGATGTGTAGTCAAGTCTCATTTACTGTCTCTCACTGACTCCCTTGCAAGAAAATCTTGGGTATTTATAAGCACAAGCAGGGGAACACAGCTAAAGACTCTTTACCACCATGCAGCTGGGGTCACTAAACAGCAAAACAAGATATGTGAGATAAACAAGATGTTTATCAGAGTGTGCTTCAGCTGTTGTAGGCTGTTGAAAAACAAGTTTATTGTCTGGGTATATGGCTCAAGATGGCTGCAAAATTGATAGCCGCTTTCTGTTAAAAGTCGGCTCACAACAGGTCCCCCTTTTTAATTTTTTTCAAAAGGGAAGGCTGAGAAAGCTTACGGAAACTATGACTGCCTTAGGTCAGAACAAATGACCCCAGCCTCCCTTAAGATAATAAGGCCTCCCAGTTACAGGTAAGGGTCTTGAAGTGTTCTCTTACCTGTCATTGACTATCTGGCTTAGCACATATGTTAGGGGTTAATCCTCATCAGTCTTGATGACAGAGGTTTCAGAGTCCCCTACTTCCAGCCTGTAATAATGGACCTGTATGGGTTTCATTTGAATAGTGTCTATCTGTTGTCATACAAAAGCCACCAGTCTGTTGAACAGCACAAACCTAAAAGACAAGAGACTTAATGCCTAAATAGTTGCAGGTCTAAGCCTTGGACCCATACAAATTTTGAATAGAAGAAATTATACCAATGAAATTCTTGAATTTGTATCATCTTAGTAACAATTATATAGATTTCTACCAATAGATTATGTCTATGTAATTAATTTTAGCTCTTCCTTCCTGTTCCAATAAAGCCATTACTTTTCCCTAGAAAGACAGCCTAATATTAACCACCTCAGTCCCCAAGTCCAGGGAATTGGGGTGCTGACTCTTCATTAACTTCTTCAAGCTGAATATGGGTGTTGAGATATTAGAAGAGGGATGAGGGCAAGGGTAAATTGATAAGCCTCTGATGTCTGATGAGCTGCATCCAGCTGGAAGTCCAGGGCATCAGTGAACATGCAGGTGACAAGAAGATTCATTCACCAAAGCTGTGTATTCTGTAATATACAAATCTCAAAACAAATTTTAGTATCAAGATAATGATTTTGTTTGCTTTTTCTGGAATCTAGTCTTCTGGAGGTCTACCTCTGTCATGTCTGATCCATATAATTCTGGAAGATATAACTACTACCTTAATGACCTCTTCTGAAAACACATAGAAAACCCCTTTTCCCCAAATCTGTCTATCCTTGAGCCAGTAACCAGAAAAGCCTTTATACTGACCTTTTATCCAGAGGAAAAATGTAACTAAACACTCAGAATCACACCCATTTTGAAAGTTAAATCAATCTAATACAACTGAATAACATTATCTTTCTGTTCAGCTCTCTGCCTAGAGCAACCTTCTATTTATCTATTTATCTGTTTGGCTCTCTTGACTCAGAGCAGCCTGCAATTTACTCCTTGAATCTTTAAATCCTTTTACATCTGTTTCTGCTCACTTATTTCTTGCCCCATTTTCGTTACTATGACCTACTGGTCTTGCTGCAATCACCTTTGTTTCACTTCTAAATTCTCAGAAGCCCCTTCTTCCAGTAATGTCCCTCACTGGGTCTCTCGTTCTTGCTGTCTCAAGTCAAATGTCACTGCCAAGCCAGCTCCATCAGTTGACTGGTTCTCCAGTGCAGGAGTGAGGATGGCCACTTTCAATTCCTGTGGTGTCATTCACTGTATCCCACTTACTGAAGCTCAAATGTTGAGGCGCCACTATGTTGAGGTCTTCCCTCTCCAAACTTTGGGAGCCACTATGTTGACAGCCGCCCTGCCCCTCACTTTGAGGCTAAGTGTTCTGGTCAAGAGAGAGAGTGGTAGATGGAGGGGAAAGAGATGAGAAGAATGGAGACAAGACAGGATATGTAGTCAAGTCTCATTTACTGTCTCTCATTGACTTCCTTGCAAGAAAATCTTGGGTATTTATAAGCACAAGCAGGGGAACACAGATGAAGACTCTTCACCACATGCACCATGCAGCTGGGGTCACTAAACAGCAAAACAAGATATGTGGGATAAACAAGATGAAGTTTACATCAGAGTGTGCTTCAGCTGTTGTAGGCTGTTGAAAAACAAGTCTCTTGTCAGGGTATATGGCTCAAGATGGCTGCAAAGTTGATATGTGCTTTCTACTAAAAGTCGGCTCCCAACACAAGAGGTCAAGGACAATCTGAGAAATCTAATGAGGTACATAAACAACAACAAAAAAGGGTAGAAAATCCAAATTCTCAGGCTGACCCATACATCAAGATTTACTCTTAGACAAAATAGTAAAAGAAATATATCCACATACCATAAAGAACCTGACACTATGTAAAAAAAAAATAAATGGAGGATATTTTAAAACAAATTTTCTAATCCCACAAAACACTTCTATTTAGTCCATAAACATTAGTTGATTGGTTCATAACAGAATGTGTTTACACTGAAGTCATTAATGCCTGGGTGAACATATTGTCAATAAAGACAAACGAAAATTAAGTTCTAATCCCGAAGAAGAGTATTAGACATGTTGCCCTTCAGGAGCCTGTTCTAAACAGGGCTGCCTGTTGTTCCAGTCAGTTAGTTATGCAGATATTGACTTAGTGTCAAGCAGAGTCAGAAACACTTTACATACATTATGTTTCTTTTGTGCTGAGAGTTATACACGTTTCTACATTTTAACAACTTCTGTAATTGAAGAATCCTGCATGGGCAGTGGCATCTGATAATTTAAGCAGCAGTGCCTGTCGTGTGTTAGTGCACAAAATAATGCTGTGCCTCTTAAATGATGATGTCTTTGTATTGATAAAATGCTTCAGGATTCAAAGCATGCCTATGCAAACATCTACATTTGTAGAGAAGTGGAGGCACTTTGCTGTACGTGGATGGGGGGGACACATGCATACACATGCACACACACACACACACACACACACACACACACACACCACACACTAACTTTTAGAGCCAGCATTTATACCCAGGTAATATGGATTCTAATTTTTCACACTTGAACTCTCTCTGCAATTTCTCTCCAATAACACTGACTAAGGTGGGGGAAAGGCAGCAATAGCATTTCAGATTACAAATGAGCCTTCTTATTGCCTTCAAGCCCACTTAACTCTTACTGAAAGAAACTGCATAAACCCTGTTCCTGATCCTTTGTATTCATTCCTGGAAACAACCCACAACCCCTTTTTTTGGTAGGTGTATTCTGCCATTGAGCTGTACCCACAGTCCTTTTGGTTCTGTTCCTTATTTTAAGATACAGTTTTTCTAATTTTCTAGGCTGACCTTGAACTTACTCTATATACCAAGCAGGTCACGAACATTCAATCCTTCTGTCTTAGATTCCTGTGCAGTTGAGATCACAAGCCCTCAGTGGTATTTGTATTAATTTTTAATACAAAACATATCTAACTGTTGTACATAGAAAAAGTAATGTTTTGCTGCGTGATGAGGAGGATGACCAGAAAAGAAACTTCTAAGCAGTAACTCAGACTATTATGCTTTCTATATGTTATATAGCAAGTCCTACCCTGGTTTCCATATTAGAAGCTGTGGTCACCCAACACAGAGTACCCAGTGGATATGTTGTCCAAGAGAAAACCTAGAAGTGATGAAAGACATGAGTATCCCTCATCTGCGCTCCTGAAACTTTGTGTGGGAACTTTTCCATCATAGGTGCCTACCTCTGCCTGGAGTAATTATGAATAAGCAAAATTGTCTCCAGACATTACCTAATGTGCTCTAAGAGACAAAAATCACCTACAGCTGTGAACCTCTGATTGAACGTCTCTTCTTTCACTTGAACTACTCTGCAGCCCATAGAAGACAGCCAGTGTATGCATCCTGCATTAATAACAGATAGGCAGGATATGAGTGCACTTGACATTAATGATAGAAGGACAGGATAGAATAATGTGTGAAATGAAGAACAACACTGAGAGGAAGAAAAGAGGAAATTGAGGGGAAGGGGAACATTCATCTGTGCTATTGGGATTGCAAATTTGTATAGCCACTATAAAAATAAGTACTGCAGTTCCTCAGGAAGGTAGAAATCTATCTACCTCGTGTCTGCCTATACTACTCTTAAAAATACAGTCAAAAGACATTTCAACCTACTATAGAGTCACTTGCTCCATTATGTTCATTGATACTCTGTTTATAATAGTCAGAAATTGGTAGTAGCCTATATATCCTTGAGTAGATGAATGATTAACAAAAATGTGGTACACTTACACAATCCAATACTACCCTATCATTAAAAAATGAAATAAAGCCTGGAGGTAAATAAATGAACCTAGATAAAGTAATCTTGAATGAGATCACCCAGACCAGAAAGACAAATATGCTGTCTTGACTTCTAAGTGTGTGGTAGCTCTTAAGTCTTTGATTGGAAAGATATAATCCATAGAACCACATAGGTTAGGTTATAGAGTAAGGACTATCAGAGAGGAATAGACTCCCTAGTATGGGAAAATAGAATCAACAGTTATGAATGGATGAGAGTGGGACTACAACAATATGTTCAAAGAGTCATGGGGATGGAAGATGTAGACAAGAGAGGAAATGTGTGGAGAGACAGAGAAACTAAAGGTCATTTGAGGAGTTGTGAGGAAGACGTTTCCTAAAACGTATTCATCTATAAAAGTGATTTAAATAAAATCACCAAATAATGGAGTAGACAAAAATCCCAACTGGAGTCCTAGCTGGATATCTCTTGTCAGAAAATGAGGTTTCTAATCCCAGAAATTGATTACATCTAATCAAGTTGTTGGTTGAAGGGGTCATATGTTCCTCTGAAAGTTAATCTTGATTATAAAAATTTTTTTTTTGGTGTTTTTTTTTTTTTTTTTCGAGACAGGGTTTCTCTGTGTAGTCCTGGATGTCCTGGAACTCACTTTGTAGACCAGGCTGGCCTCCAACTCAGAAATCCGCCTGCCTCTGCCTTCCAAGTGCTGGGATTAAAGGCGTGCGCCACCACCGCCCGGCTTGACTATAAATTTTAATAACTTCTGTAGTTGAAAATTGAAATGGAAATATCCCAGGTTATTGCCAAGTTATTGGATGCTTCACAAACTGCTGGTAAGGCCACATTACTAAAGACAGCACTACATAATTCATTTAACATGGAGAAGTCAAACTGATGACTGCCTACAGCCTTCACTCCTACATTCTAGTGTCCCTTCTACTGCAAGTAACTCTGTACATTAACAAAGGAGAAAGACAGACACAAAGCTACCTACAAACCCTTCTATCTCTAATGATGACTTTCCTGAAAAATATGCTAGTACAATAGCAGCACAATGCTTATTGGAGTAACCACTCAAGACATGATTGAATTTAAGGCCCAATCCATTAGTTGGAATCCATCTCCAACACTGCTCAGGTAGCCAATAATCTGAGATGAAAAATTGCAGGACCTGAGAGGAACATCAAATAATGGTGTTCTGCTAAAATAATGAAGGCAATACTATTAATCTTAATGACTTTCTTATATACTCATAGATCAGCAATCATCAAGGGAGAGTCTTCCTTCAGTAGATTGGTAAATGCAGAGATTCACAATCAAAAAATGTGAAGAAAGTGAGAGACTTTAGAACACTAAGTGTTAAATGAGAAGTCCATAATAACCCCTCCCCTTGGGGCTCAGGGAATCCTATAGAATAGGAGGCAGAAAAGAGAGTAAGAGCCCATTAAAAAGAAGGAAGTGGGTGGGGGTGCAAAATAAAAAAGAAGGAAGCAAGGTGGACACCGAGTGGGGGAGGATTCGAGGGTGGGGAGTTGGGAGTGAAGAGGTAGATGGGGCCACATCCTTATAGAAGTATGAAGAGGGGGCATGGGATAGGAGGTTCCTGGGTGGTGGGGGAAATGGTGGTAAGGGGATAAAATCCGAAATGTAAATAAAATATTCAATAAAAGAATTATAAAAAAAGAAAAAATAAAAACAAAAGAAGGAAGCAAGGTTTTATAGCACAAGAGACTTGTTATATGACTTTACAGCATAGACAGCACCAGCCTGGGTCTGTCAAGATGGGATCCCAGCTCTGGGAAGCAAAGTAGTTGCAAGCCTCCATCCCCAATGAAAAGCTATCTCCAATTAATAACAACTTCCAAATAAAAAATAGTTTTCACTAGTAGAGACTAACTGGGGATACAAACCACTCGTAAGGGAAGGCTCCATGGCCAGAAACAGATGGTTGTTATTGGTCTAGAGGCAGTGTGACCTGAGAGAATGGAGCTGATAAATGAGGTAGACTAAAGTTTTATGCGATCACCAACTTTATTCAGAGCCAGAGACAATTTATACTCTGAGGCTTAAGAAATGTCACTAAAGTGAAGATCTCATGAGTTCAAAAGGTCTACAATTACAAGTGCAAGCCACATATGGAAAAAACATGTTTCTCCCAAAAGGCATATAAAGGATAGTTTACACATATGATTGAATGCAGCATCAAGTAATAATGATTAATCTGAAGTAAACTCACTCTTACAAACTACACCTGGGAGGAACATAAACACACACACACACACACACACTCTAAGAACCACTCCATGTTTTGACAAAACTGAGATCACAAACCTGCTGACTTGTTTTTTAAGCATGTTCTCACAAACATTCAGAATTTTCTTCACAGGATTCCATTTCTAGATGGTGTTCGAACAGATATCCAACACAAAAAGAATTCAATGACATGTTTGCAGGTTCTTTGTCTCATAGTGTTTGCAACATGGAATGAGTTTTCTTTTTTGTAGTTAATTTTTCTTTTTTTTTAATTTTCTTTTTCTGAATGTATATTATTTCACACATTAAATTCTG
Source organism: Arvicanthis niloticus (assembly GCF_011762505.2). Taxonomy (NCBI): domain Eukaryota; kingdom Metazoa; phylum Chordata; class Mammalia; order Rodentia; family Muridae; genus Arvicanthis; species Arvicanthis niloticus. The sequence goes on along the minus strand of NC_047662.1, from coordinate 76,806,570 downwards.
ATTACAACATTTCCTCCCTAAATTCCTCTGAGATCCTTGTAATCAAAATCTCACTACATGTTGTAAAATTATGTTAACAACCTTCAATACTTCTGTAGAAAATATTTAAATGAAGTATCAAGCATGGGTGTAAAAAGTAATGGTTCTCCATGAGTGCAATAGTTGTAGATCTGACCTCTTTAATTTTGTTATGAGTTTATGTAAAAAAAAAACTAATAAACAGTATAATTGAAAGATATATGCTAATTTTATTGAAATAAAAATCACAGTTGAGTTGATAAGTAACCACCCTTTAAATCATGAGTCTAAAGTTCAGGTAGATCTTGCATGAGCCAAGGGACAGAACTTCTTAGCAGTTACATACTATTACTGTGGTGCCAATTTGTGTTAGCATTTTGCTTTCTACTGCCTCAATGAAGTATTAATAAAGTCTCCATATTTTCTGGTCTTATGGGAGCTTTTTAAAATGTAATGAAATAAACAGCTCTCTGCTAACAGCATAAACAACCATGGTTCAAATGTCTCTATCTACTCTATAAATATTTATTCAACACAAACTAGGATTTCTGACAAATTATTTTTCTTCTTAAATATATCCATAGAAATAAAAACTTAGAAATAGTTTAAACTCTATGTAATTAATATATTTTATTGCCATTTCTCTATTCTTATTATCAATTGATCAAAGAAATAAAATATGAAATATTTAGTCTATTTTTACAAATGTTATGACATCTACATCTCAAGATGCTTCATCCTTAGTTATCATAAAACTCAGGACATGAGGTCCTATTGTTGTAAAGACCACCTATTCTATCTACCTGCCTCTATTTCATGATACTCAAAACTACTATGAGAAATAAGGCACATTTTTATCATTATAATTATTTGTTATTTTTCTATATTATAGATCAATAAGTAGCAATCTGAGAAAGATTAAGTAACCAAATCTGGAAATATTACATGTTTACCTAGTGAGAAAAAAAATAAGATTTTCATCCAAGCAGTGAGGTCCAGGAGAGCTTTGTGACATGTCCATCTAGGACATCCTGGGCTACAGAATGAGAACCTATATAAAAAGTTACCATACCAATATTTTAATATTTAAAAATGAATGATTTCATTAGCTTACAATCCTTGGGTTCAACAATTTCTTTGTAATACAGATAAATTAATAATAATCAGAAGATTTCTACAGGGAAAATATGTTTTAAATATAAGGGAAAAGCAGATCTATACTAACTCTGTGAATTTGCTGCAAGTTTTCTTGCCATGGGGGTCTTCCTTATAGCTATATTTATTCTCAACAGTCTACCTTGAATTAGAGACCATCACATTTTCTTCCTCTTGTTATTGTAATGAAACAAAGTTTTCAAAAATTGATTTATTTTTAGTATTGATTTAATGTCAACCTCAACTTAAGTGTTATTCCAAAGATGTTAGTGTGTCTCTATTCTATGCTATAATTTCTTAGCCTAGGGAAAAGGGAATATTTAATCATTGTAGGTATGAGTCCAAACTCATAACACATTATGGCAATGAGAATGGAGTTTCTTCAGGTAACTGAGGGTTGATCTTCCATAAGATTTAGATATAGCACAAGTATCTCTACAGTAAGATATAGATAAGAAATTTACATTACTATAGAGATACTTCCTTAGCCTTGTTCACTACTGCTCTATTCATAATAGACAGAAACTGAAAACTGCCAGATAATCTTTGACTGATGAATGGATAAAGACAATGCCATATATTTACACCACGGAGTATTATACAGCTGTTAAGAAAACTGAAATTTGTGGAAATAAATGGAGTTTAAAAAAATCCTGAGTTATATAACTCAGACCCAAAGATAATGTGTGTCTTCTTATATATGGATGCTATCTTTTAAGTTTTTAATATGAGTGCTATAATTTGATTAACCACAAATATCAGTTACATAATAATGGCTAAGAGGGGAGGAGGGCTTACCCAAGCAAGGGGAAACAGAATAAGTAATATGGAAAGATAAAACGGAAACTAGGATTACTACATAGGCAGGAGAATAGGAGAGAAAGGTAAATGTACAAATACGTAAATATGGAAAAGTACAACTGACACTGTAAGGCTATGTCATATGACATACTATGACACCATGTAAAACTTCAATGCCAGGAATGGGTTATAACTTGTTGATTGATTTATTGGCCAGAAGGCTTATGTGGAACCTTCCAAATATCATAGGCTATTGCCAAGGCTATGCTCATTTCTGCAACTTGATGCTAAGACTCCACTGCTGAAGAAAACACTTATATGTCATGCAGCACAAAGAAATAAAACTGGTGCCTAATGAGATGTTTCACTACCACTAACAGTTCATGGTGCCAGAAGGCACTCTGCATACTACCAGATGAGAAAGGCAATCATCAATACCACATCAATATCACACAGTGTGTTAGCTATCCTTGGTTGTCATATTGATTACGTTTGGAATTAACCAAAACTTAAGATGCCAGGTATACCTTTGAGAGACTTTGGTTGATTAGGTCATTCATTTAATTTTAATATATGACCCTATATTTTGGATCACTTAAGGTAGGAAAGGTCAACTGAAATCTGAGATACACCTTCTGTTGGCAGCCTATATAAAAGACATGGAAAATGAAAGCTCTGGTTCTTTGCCTTCTTGCTTTCACTTTGACTAACAAGGTCACTCCTTCACTGGTATTACAGTTCCCTTCTTTATTATTCCAGAAAAGACCATTTGAAATATTTAGCCTTGTAGAATAAAAAAAATATTACAAGTTTTGACTTTCAATTGGGAGACAGACATTGTTGGAATAGTCAATCACAATCTGAAAGCCACCCTAACAAATCTTCCTGCCCTTTGTGCGTGTGTGTGTGTGTGTGTGTGTGTGTGTGTGTGTGTGTAACATATATTCATTCAATCAGTTCTATTGCTCTATAGAATCTTGACTAATAGAGAACTTTGTGCCAGGAGTAGTTCTAAAGCAACAGAATCATAAGTATGATCTTCTTAAATGTGTCTGGTATAAGCTTTCAAATTTACTGATACCTAAAGTTATTTAAGCCTCTCTAGGAAGCTTGGAGAGCAGTAAAAACCACACAGTGTGAATAATTTAAGGAACATATTAAAACAAATATATTTGATTATCCTGATTGCTGATATGCTGTGACAAGCAAGTAAATTAGTGACTATTTATATAAAACATTTGACAATTTGTGTGAAAATAAGAATAACAGTAATGCTGGTCGGTTGCTCCTTACCACTCCAGAAAAAAATTGACAAAAGAAAAGCTTTGAATGTCTCTTAATCACTGAATCATCTCTTCATTCCCAATTTTGATTCTTTCTTGAATAAAATTTTGCAGTAAGCTAGTTCTTAAATTTATCATTGAGAAAGGGGTAAATATCTATCTTAATTAAAATACCTGGAGAGACCCTTAAAATTATGGAAAGTTAGCATATTTTTATTTTAAATGTGATAATGCATATTAGAAGTATGATTTCACTATTTTAAAATTTAAATATGGTTTTAAAAAGAGTTAGTGACAGATGCCATGTTGACAAAAACAACGTGCTAGACTGTTCATCAGCTTGTTTACATTGAGGAAAGTATATCTAAGTCAGTTCATCTATATGATTACATCATAAAGTTTACAGAAAGTGAAGTTGCATGATGTTGGTGGAAAACACCAGCCATTAGCACTTCATTGTTAACACTGGCTGATGAAAAGAATTAATGGATTCTTGTCTTTTTATTCTATACAGATTTATTTCCCAACTATTTCCTTGATAAGTAGTAATAACACTTAATACAACTGCTTTTGTATGAATTTCAGAAAACACTTATTCTCTATGAATCAATGCGCTTACATAGGATTTCCCATTAGTCCCCTCTGAAAACTAAACGTTAGATACTTACAGAGCTTCTGTCTTATTTCCCTACATAAATACCAGCTAGTAACCTTACTTTGATTCTCTAACCTCTTTGTACCTTTGGATCTCTACTACTGCAAGTCTAAGATTTAATATCTATACAAATTCATTGCACCATTATGAACTTCTGTGTATCAGACTGTCAAGAGTTATTGGTACAACAAAAAGGATGGTGCTTACAAATGCTGACTGTGCAGTCTGAAGGTCAAGAAAATTATAAAAAATCTCACTGTTTATTTAGGCCAGCAATACAGGAAGTAACCTGACTAGCAGAGAGTAAAGCAAGAGTTTAAAATCTTAATAACTGGATATATTCCATTTTAGAATAGAGGGTGAGGTTCCAAGCATTAAATTTTTAAATACATAAGTATAATCAATTCAGGAAGATCCTTGCTAAATTAATATAAATTTTATTTCTTTTATGGAATTCTGATTTTGTCATTAATAAAAGAGTCTCATAATATGCAATTTTTGCAAGATTCTAAATGATATATCATTATTGAAGCAATTATATATAAGCATGCATATATATATGTATATATATATACATATATATATACATGTATATATATACATATATATATACATGTATATATATATATATACATATGTATATATATATATATACATATATATATGTATTGTGTAAATAAATTGTTTCAGTTAGCAGAATAATAGTAGTAATTTTCTTTCCTAGGGCCCACCTCCTATCTAGGGTCAGGTATGTGACTCACTAACAGTGCTGGATATGAATTGCACCACATAGAGTGGGCCATTAAATTCAATTATAAATAGGGACTAGTTACTTCCATAACATTTCAACCTCTATTCAACCAGTGAGTCCATCCTTTAGGCATATCACTATTATAGCTCATAAGGTTCATAGCTGAATAGGATTGATGGTTACTTTTATCCCCGGGTAGTAAGTAGAGTATATTCAATCATTATGAAAGCTATGAATGCTAGTGAGTAAAGGTGAAGCTTCCAGTTGATCACCAGTTTGATTTCTTCATATTTCTTCATATTTGCTGAAAAAAGTATCTGGTTTCCTAGGCAATAGAGTCTTACCATCTTGTTGTGCATTGTGATCAGTAGCACTGTTACCAGCCTGTAATGCTTGTAGGGTCTATAAAACCAGCCAACAACACTAAAAAGATGTAACCCATTCCTGATACTAGGGTTTTTAAACAGTAGCATATAATGTCCACGTGTTGAATTATTCCCCTTAGTGTATGTTAACTCTGTTTAAACCATGTAAATTGTGGGGCAGTTAGCTCATGTGTGGATGGGCGTGTGTCCTGTTGGGTGGAGTTGTGGTTCCTGTGTGTCTTCCACCCCAGGCAGCTCAGAGAGGTGCAACTCTGGGGAGCAGAAGCTCAGGAATTTGACTGAGTTCCCTCCATGCCACACGGCACCGGGTGGACACTGCGGGGCTCTGCCCGGGAACAGGGAGATCTCACTCAGTCTGAGGTCCCTTGGGGGCAGGGCTCCTGAGTGTTGCTCTCTAGGCCAATAGCTGATGCAGAGGCTGGTGGTCTATGTTCTGGGGCTTTCAGACTCTGCTGAGAGCTGTGGAAGAACATTGACCTGAGGGCATATGGGGCTGGCCTGCAGCAGAGAAGAATGAGGGGAGGGAAGCCCCCAACAGTGCCCTGTGGGTTGAGACTCTTGGTACGACACTCACTTGGCTGGTTCAACTAGCTTGCTTGGTTGAATTGGCAGCTTCCATGGCAGAACATAGAGAGGTCCTCAGGTGGGAGATTAGGCAACAGTGGTTGCAGCGGGGAAAACAACAGCTCATTAGTTAAAGGCCTTCTCCAAGGTTCCCCAGGGTGGGGCCCCAAAGACAGGAGGAAGTCCATGGTTTGAAAGGATTTATTGTCATGGTGGAAAGTAGATGAATCAGGCTGCACCTCCCTCCTCTCTCAGGGCAGACCTGAGTTAAATAGGGAGGGAGGAGGGTCTAAGAAGTAATGCTTAATTGGCTACACCCTCTGGCCCTTAGGTATCTCATTAATATGGAAATCTCATGAGGCTGAAGCCTATAGTCACACCCTCTACTTGTGGAGGGGCTGGTAGGGGTGTTGCCCTATGTGACTGAAAGGCGCTGATCAATGGAGGTCTTAGACTGTGTGTCAGGAGCCTTGAGTCTGGGAACGTGGAGAAATGTATTCCTCCCTTGCAGGGTCTCTGGCCATCTATAGCCAGTGCTCCACCAGAAACCAAGCTATCCTTCACAGTCCCACAATATATATGAGTGATATCCTAATGATATACAGCTGTATCTATGAATGATCATAGAAGCATCTTCTTATGATAAATGGGAATTAACACAGAGACAACTAGACAATGCACAGAGTTTGAGGGATTTTCAAGCACTCAGTCCAAAATGGGAAGTTTTCCTGAAGCCCCATTTTGAGGTTCATAGGTCTAAGTAGAAGAGAGGTAGAAAGACTGAAGGATCCAGAGATAGTAGATGACCCCAAGGAAACAATGTCTTCTTTGACTATAACATCATTAATACAAATATGAACAGTCTATGATAGCATTCATGAGTTGCCCTCAAGCCAGACAAAATCCAAACAGGGAAAGGGAAGTGGGCATAAATCCCACCATAAAGCCATTCTCAACTGGTAGCTGCTCCAAATCACTGTCATTGAGTATAACAAGCAAACTCTAGGGAAGACCCCATGCTCATGAAGAATTGACCAACACAAACTAGACTCCATGTTTTTTATGATGTTTCTAATATTTTGTTTGTTTAATAGACATCAAAATCATGAAGCTAGATGGGGAGGAAAGTAGGGGAGAACCTGGGAAGAGTGAGGAAGATAAAATATGATCAACATATGTTTTATGTATGAAATTCACAAAAAAGCAAATAAAAACACAAAAATCAAATAATTTCTAACTAACTGGACTATGGCAGCTTGTTGTTTGTCTATAAGTATCTGCAGATGGGACTAATTTCAATCAGTTGACTTAGACTCAGTAAATTGCAATAAATATTGTGAATGGCTTTCACACATCCTTTAGGTTCTCCTGGTTTTGTTTCTCTGGAGGGTTACTCACACCACTGGGCTTATATAAGCCTCTCTTTGTAGCCTAATAAAATGCAATGGCAGTCACCATCTTCAGACTTAGATCATAAAAAGTGCTGCAACAGAAAGGGTTACAGGCAGAGCAGAACCAAGAGTACAGGTCAGCTTGGTCATGAGCTCTGTGCTTCAGAAACTTGGTTGACCACAAGATAGATGGTTGGTTACGAATAGGCCCTTAGAGAATAGTCTATACAAATGTTCCCCATGACTGTTCCTTGGACCCTGTCATAAACTGAATAATGGACTGGGACTTTCCATGGGTACTCTCCAATACCCCTCCTTTACTCCCCCTGGGTTGTGGTTTCCCCCCTGAGTTGTGGTTTTGGCTTTAAATTCTCTCTGTCTCCAAAGTCCCAGGGTCAGACCCCATTGCCCCTTCGTGGGCTACAGGTCTTGACCTCAACATGTTGATCAAAATATACCTCTTGCTGATTGCATCAAGTTCGGTGTCTTGTGAGTTAATCGGTGGCCATGAATTCCTGAGGCTTGGGTGAGGTCCTCCCTTTGTGGGGGCCTTATACAACTTTTACATGGGTTCTTATGATCCTCTGATTTTGAAAACTTACCCTTCAAACCACATTCTGTTCCTGTAGTAAAAAAGCTTGTAATTTTTATGATCATTTATTACTCTAGCTAGTGTTTCAGGTACTATGTTGAAATGGAATGGCAATAAAGTTAAGCTTTGTCTTGTTCTGGATTTTGTTTGGATTGTTTCTAGTTGTGCTCCCTTTATAAAGAAGTGGGCTATGTATGTATAACACTTATTGTGTTGAGGTTTTGTTCCCTGGAGCCCTACTATTTCTAGAACTTTTATTATGAAGGCATATTGGGATGTGTCAAAGAAATTTTCTACACCAGATAAGATGACTATGCAAATTTTAAGTCCATTTGTATGACTTGTTATAAAAATAATTATTTATGTTGAACAATCTCATTATCTTATCTTTTGGATAAAGCCAACTTGATGATAGATGATCTTTTTTTGATGTATGCCTTATTCATCATGGTGTTGGCCTGTAGTTCCCCCTCCCCCTCCTCTCTTACACAGGCACGTGTGTGTGTGTGTGTGTGTGTGTGTGTGTGTGTATCTGTTGTTCTGTTGTCTGTGTCTTTACATGCTTCAGCTATTAGAGCACTTACTGGTTTTGTAGAATGCGTTTGGAAGTGTGCTTTCTGGTTCTTTTATTTTTTTTTTTTAAATGAGTTAAGAAGGGTTGGTTACAGATCTTTAAAAAATTTGTTATAAATCTCTATGGGACTTTTTTTATTCTGAAGAATTTTTATTATGTTTTCAATATTCTTACTTGTTATGGGTATTTTAAATTGTTGACCTCTTTTTAATTTAATTTGATGGTTTGGATATATATAGAAATTTATTCTTTTAGATTTTCTAATTTAGTGGGGTATAGGTCTTCATAGTGTTTTATTATAATATTCTGTATTCCTTTGGTGTCTGTTGTATTGTTTACCTGTTCATTTTTGATTATTTAAAATTAAGGTATCTCTTTTATTTGACTGTATGAGCAAAGAATCCACTGATCTTCTTTTCAATTATTTATCGTTCTTTATATTTTTGTCTATACTTCTGTTTCTTTAATTTCTTCTCTGAATTTGATTTTTTTCATGCCAGTTACTCATCTTGTGTTTGGTTTTTTTTCTTCTTTTTATAAATTCTTGAGTTGAGTCATTAAGACAGATATTTGTGCTACATTTGTCTTTTTCTTGTTTGTTTGCTTTGTTGTAGGTGTTTAGAACCTTGTAAGAATGCTTTTCATCAACATGTTGCAGACTTTTTGTTATGTTATATTTTAGATTCGAGTTAACTTCAAATATTTTTGAAATTGATTCATTCTTTGGCTCCTTCATTACTCAAGAATGTATTGTTTAATTCTATGAGTTTGTATAATTACTAGATGTTCATCTCCAGTTGAACATCTATTTTAGAGAAGCTTCTATAAGCTATTTAATATATATTCTTTAGTGTTTTAGTACAATATTATGTAGATATCTTTTAAATATGACTGATGTATGATGCTATTTAATTTTGAAGTTGCCCTGTTTATTTTTTGTTCAGATGACCCATCTATTGAAGGAGGTAGGTTATTGAAATCATGTGCTCTAAGGTTTGCCTTCTAGCATAAATATACCAGTTTTATTTCATGCCTACCATTTAGTTGCTAGACTATGCCTGTCAGTCATTGTCATAGAAAAATAATTTGACTCAGAGCAAGGTCATGCCAATCATATATTCTCTTACAATCTGTACAGAATGTTCTGAGGTTTTTCATCTTAAGGAATTGCACAAAGCTTTACATAGGACCCATCAAATTAATTTCAATAGAAACTGGTATGTCTAAAATGGCTTGAATCAGAGCTGACCACTTGACAGCACTTCCTACATCTGCATATGAGTTCACTATGGGGTATGTATGTGTGTGTGTGTGTGTGTGTGTGTGTGTGTGCATGTATGTTTTTCTTCATAAGCATGCCCTAAGAAATGATTGTTGTCATAGCTTCAGCTCCCAAAATCTGAACTATGTCACTGATATGATCAGTATTAGGGTATGTGTTCAATAAACCTTTCCTGTCTGACTGAGACTGGTGGTTGTATATTTTGTGGGACAACTCATGGACCTCAACTCAGTGCTATTACTGAGTTGTAGTTACTCTGTATCTTGAAGTACAGCTGTGTGTTTTCATTAAATTTACAGGGACAAAATTTAGCCCATATATTCCTAGGGTTGAAATGCTTTTTTGGTTAATATTCCTCCTCGAAGAAGGAATTCTTCTCTGTAACTTCCAGTTTGTTACATTTCAAAGTTAATTATGTTAGACACTAGGTAGTACTTAGTACCAGTTTTTTTTTTTTTTTTTTTTTTTTTTTTTTTTTTTTGGCTTCCCTTTCTTGGATACCTTTTTCCATTAAATGAGTTTCTTATGGGAACATGGATACTGTTTTGTTTTGTTTTGTTTTGTTTTTTCAAAAAAATGTCAAACATTGATTTTTACTAAAAAGACTTGGGAGTTAGTTACTGTGGTTAACTACTAGCTCAGAGAAGAAGAGAAGGCACCCAGCTGACCTTCCTCTTTAACCTATATCCCCCAAACTCCCCATCTCCACTTTATCTCAAAAACTCCTCAAACTGAATGTCCCTCACTTCTATTTCCTGTGTGTCTCTCTATTCATCCTCCTGACTTCTCTTGTTCTCTGTGGTTTGTTTCTTATGCTCAGTTCTGGCCTACTGGTTTCTTAGTCCACCTTTTGACCTGTGGCTGACTTATTTAATCCTATATACAATAAACAGAAAGTTTTTGGATTGAAAATATGTGCCAGGGCTGAGCCATGTACCATTAGAAATGGATTTTTCCAGTAAATAAAACAATCTTGAAGTTCACAGTGTGATCACATATCCTACAACAGGATATAGTTTCTTAATGAATTCAACTAGCCTTTGTTTTCATTAAAAAATTGAGGCTATGAATAAATAAAGTTTTTTATTTAAAGGTACGCCTCAATTGTCACTGTGGATTTTACTGTTCACTCTTGGTTACTTTTATTCTTATTCCTGTTTTATTTCAGGAGTTATAGCTTCATCTATTTTCTTTCTGTAACCTCCTTGCTACTCTTATTCTTTTCTGAATTATCTCTTCAGTATGACGTGTGTAGTAGACATGAATCTTTTATCCTATTTATATCAGAAGAAAAAATGGCTCTTCTTTAACTGTGGCAAATATTGTTGCTGGGTGAAGTATTTGTAATTTGCAGTGTGGTCCTTTATAAATTGGAGTACATTGCTAAAGACTCTTCTGGCTTTCAAAGTTTCTATTGAGAAATCAACAGCTATTCTTATGGGTTTTTCTTTATATGTGTGATGCTTGGCCTTTTTCTTTCAGTTTTCAATATCCACCTGCTGTTATGTATTTAGGTTTTAGTTAAATTATGCCATGGGGAATCTCTTGTATGATCCCTTTTAGTGGAACAGAAATGGTACATATTATATTGGTCTTTTATAATATTCGTGTCTCCTTTATGATGAAAACCAATTGTGTGAGTTTTATGACTTATTTGGCTTAAATGCCCTTCATATGTTTAAAACCATGTAAGACACCTTAAAAAACCAATGTAAGAAGAAAGTAATGATTTCCTCTAAAATAATCTATGAAATGGGTGCAATTTTTCATTTACAACCACAATTAGTTAGAGCAACGTTACCAATTTAGAGCCTATTGGAAAGGGACATGGCCACTCAGCTTTTAGCATGGCCAAACAGGTATGTTCGAGACACTTTTGATATACCCCTCTCACAATGGCCAGAATCCATTCTAAGTGACATAAAGGCCAACCAGGCCTAAAAAGAAAAGGCTCAATTTAGAAAGCAATCATTTTAAGTCTTTGTAAGCATCTTTTGTAGTCTGCATCCTCACAGGAGAACATGTCTCTTGGCTGTCCACATTTGAATTACATTATTTTTCTTCGTGTCTTTGGCTCATATAAAGGCCCAATAGGTATCTCTTCATCTATAATGAGGAATCCAGACAATACCTGTCATGGTTCTTTCAAAATCAGGACTTTTCATGGGCCACATTTTCTACAAAATTAAGAATATGTCTAATCTTTAACAATGGTAAATGTGTATGGCCAACGTTGTGTCCTTGATATACAGTTGTAATTTCAGTACTTGTAGGAGAGAGGTAGAAGGTTCATGCTAAGTTCAAATTCATAGCTCTACAGGGCAAGTTCCAGGCCAGCCAGTGATACAGTCTCTAAATAAACAAATAAATGAACACATAAATAAACAAACAAATTAATAAAACAAAATAAAATGAGAAAGAGAGAGAGAGAGAGAGAGAGAGAGAGAGAGAGAGAGAGAGAGAGAGAGAATCTGGTTAGCATAAGCTGTGTATTCAGTTATTCATATTGTTCCTTAAGCATTTAATCTCACTCAAAGAATAGCTAGCCCCAGGGGTAGATTGGCCTGCTTGTGTTTAGGACAGTGTCGATTCCTTAGCCACTAAGTTTAATATTTTTTATTTTATGACTCTAGGCCCAGTCCACTTCATTGCTGAATTGCATTGTCTTAAAAATATGAATATGTACCCAGGGACTCCAGTAATGGGGCCATAAAAAATTCAATAAAGAAATGTTTTAATGAAAATACATGGTCTGACATCACAGAGGCACTAGAATTTTCATTTACAACTGGAACACACTGCTAAGATATGTTGATAGATGTTGTAACCCACCAGGTTTCTGAGCTCATCCTGATCATGCTCTGCTGTGGATGGGTCTGGCTACTGATGTGTGCCCTTAGAAGAGACTATTGTATAATGAATATAGGATTTCAAAAACATAAAATGGCCTGCTGCCCTTTCTCTCAGCAAGGATGATAGAAACCAGAAAGAGCAAGTGTCCCGGTCTGCTTTCTTGAGTATAATGATCAAGTGAGCACCATTAAAATAATTTAATATATCTAAGGGGGAAGAAATGTCTTTATTCCTCCTGAGCAACTTCATGGGCAATTCCTTAAACACCTTTACATTACAAGGTGTAGGTCTATTCCCAAGATGAATAAAATTTCCACAAATGTCTGTGAGAAGTGAAGACCATGATGCTTCCCTTGGGCATTTACTGAGCTGACCAAAGTGGGCATGCATGCTATCGATCATAGAAGAATTATAGGGTAGCACATGATCATGTAGGAATTAATCACTGCTTTAACAGAATGTGCTCCTGTTTTTATGAAGTCATTTGGAATAACCACATGCAGCCTCTGGCTTGGCAAGTGAAAGGTCTGCAGGTAATGAACCATGGTCCTGTGTTACGGTTGAGCTAGAGAATGCTCCAACTGGCAATTAATATGCTACCAGTAAAATATATTTCTTTTAGGAAGTGTTGGAATAATAGTTTGAAACATCTTATAAACCACAGAGATGCTATTTACATCATATTATTTCATATATATATATATTTCATATTTATATCAATTTTTCCAAAATTGATCTTCAGAAAGGACTCCAAGATGGGGCTAGATCAGTATTGAAGAAAAGAGCACTCTAGCAGAGTAAAGCAAGTAATTATTTACAGGCATAGCTCATACAGTCTTGTATTGGTGTTTTCTTTCAGAGACCCTTCAAAATACTAACTGAAGAATGTGGATTAAACTTTATTTTTAAGTGTTTGTCAAGAATAAAATAGAAAGGCACAACACACTTGAGTAATGATCTACCCACATGAAGAAAGTTTTAGCAGAATGAGAAATGAAGTAGAAAGAAAAGAAGTAGACAAAAACAAACTCATACTTTATATAACACAGTGATAGATGAGGAAGATGCTAACGAGTAATTCTTGTAAGGGAGAAGGCTATTCCAGGCTTCATAGACATTGCTGAATTTTCCACGTACAAATATTTATCTTGCTTGTAAGATTCAGTTGATATATTCAAGCATCAATTAGTCTCCCAATAAAACAAGAGGTGGAAATGTGATGGTTTACATATGGCTGCCAAGCTGTGTGCTGCTGTTAACTCATTTCTAGTTCAAGTTGTTTATCATTATTGTACCTCATTTTCGGATTGTTGACAAAGTATTTTAAAAGGTGCTTTTAGAGTTTATATATAACAAGAACCCTGGGGGGGGGGTTCCATTTATACTAGGATTATAGCTTAAGCATTACCCAAATCATTGAGAATTTTATACATCTGGGTCAATGTGAATTACTTCCATTTCTTGTTTTAGCTCTCTATCAAGAAAAGTAAGGGGCTGAGGAAATGGCTGGATGGGTAAAAGCTCTGCAAGTGTTATGGCCTGAGTTTGAATCAGATTTTATTATGGTCATTGAATGCAAGTACCTTCCCTCACATATACTATAGCACATGCTATGGTCACACATGCACACACATGTGCACACACACACACACACACACACAGACACAAACACATACACTCACCCACACACACAGCAACAAATATGTTAGAAATAATTCATTTTCCTTTCTCTACTCTGAATTTCATAAATTATCACATTACTGAATAATAAATATATATTTCTATTTGGTACTATTTTATGAGCACTTGGAACCATTACCTAAAAATTGTATAAAATTTCTTACCATTTTTAATTTAACTCACTTTCAGCCAGGCTAAATTAAAGAAACTTAAAATCACCTGGAAGTTATGCTATATGGACATGATATTAAACTGACTCCTGGTAGCTTACTTTAATAACCGTGTGTGTGTGTGTGTGTGTGTGTGTGTGTGTGTGTGTGTGTGTTTGTCAATCATTAGAGAAACTTCTGTTTGTACTAGAATTGTGATTTCCCACCAAGATTCCCAACAGACCAAGGTACATAGAATAGAGATTGCAGTGCTAAGCTATAAATGGAACATCTATATCATGACACTTCTTTCCCCCAAGTTTCCAGGGTCATTGTAGAAGAGGAAAATAGATGCATGTAAGAAAAAAGGATGATGGATGGGTATAAGAAGGCAGTACCTTAGGACACAACAGGAACATGTGCAAGTGGGAACTCACAGCTCTTGTTATTGTACACAGAAGACCTATGGAAGCCTATGCTGGACCATCATAGTGTTTCTATTATTGTAATAAAACACCATGAAAGAAAAACAATGTCAGAAGTAAACATTTTATTTAAACTTACAGCTTGTACCCCATATTCAAAGAAGTTAGAGCAAGAACTCAAGGCAGGAACCTCGAAGCAGGAAGTGAAGCAGAGGCCATGCAAGAAGGTTTCTTACTGATTTGCACAGACTCCTTTATTATATATCTTTGGACCAATTGTCCAGAGTTGGCACTGCCCATAGTGAGGTAAGCACTCTCACATCACTCACCAATTAATAAAATACCCTATAGACTTATTTAGAAACCAATCATATGGGAGCTTTTTCTCAAATAAGATTCATTCTCCTCTGATATGTGTAGGTCTGTGTCAAGTTTACAAAAATCAACCATCACACACACCATGGTAGTCTGAATGAGAATGGTCTACATAGGGTCATATATTTGAGGATTTGGAGATGTGGACTTTGTTGGAGAAAGTGTGTCTGTCACTAGAGGTAGGCATTGAGATGTCAAAAGCCCATGCCATTTGCTATTCCAGTTAACTTCATCTATTTGTCTCCAACTTGCAGATACAATATAGATTCTCAGCTATTGCTTCAGAACCATGTCCGCTTACATGCTGCAATGATGTCTTCCATGATGGTCATGTATTCACTCTCTAAAATTCTAACCATGTTTCCAATAAACTTTTTTTAAACAGTTGTCTTTGTCATAGTGTGTCCTCGTATACTATGAGGAAATAGGAAAATAACTAACACAGAGACCAGATCCCAACATAGAGATGGGAAGTAGACTTGAAATCACACAACCAACTCAACTATTTTTGGTAACTAATAGTTGCCAGGAGAGCTGGTTTTCCTTGAAGGCCTAGACAATGGTAAGTAGATCACATTGAAGTAGAACACATATCTAGGAATATAAAGATATTATAAATTCAACTTGATGGATGAATGTAACAGGAGGATAGAAAGTTGGATCTGTGAAGAAGTTAGGGGAGGGAGCTAATAGGATCAAAACAAATTATACAAAATTCTTAAAAACTAATAATTTTTTAAATTATCAGTAACTGTAATGCTATGTTCCACTTATCAAGTTTTTCTGAGTCAAGGTGTTTTAAGTTGATAAACTCTCCAAGAAGTTTTACTATTTCTAAAATATTAAAATCTAAACATATTTTTTATACATTGACTATTCTATCATGTTGGCATATGCTAGCTAAATTCCAAAAAAAAAAAAAAAATGAGATTAATATAGGAGAGACAAATGACAAACGAGTGTGAATATTTTCTCACAAAAGAGATATCTAATTAGAGTTTTAATTATTTAACTGTTGAATAAATAAAAGGCAGAGAGACAGGTAAAGGAAAAATGAGGGGAGGGGAGGGGAGAGGAGAGGAGAGGAGAGGAGAGGAGAGGAGAGGAGAGGAGAGGAGAGGAGAGGAGAGGAGAGGAGAGGAGAAGAGAGGAGAGGGGAAAAGAGGAGAGGGGAAAATGGGAAGGGAAGAGAAGAGAGAGGAGGGGAGGAGAGGAGAGGACAGAGATCACCCAATGCCCATGTCCATGAAAAGCTATAGAAGAAGATGGTAATATCTGTCACCTGTTTATATCTTTTATACCTCAATGCATAGGGTCCCTTGAAAATGTCTATCCTACCATGAGCTTGAATATGCTATCTTTACTCTTCCCTTTCAATTAAATTATAATTTGCCTCTTGTTTTATCTTCAGTTGCCCAGTGCTGGCAATGCTATCCAAAGATAATCAGTCATCCCTGAAACTCTCTTTGGAATCAAAGTCAGAAGGAAATGATTTTCTCCTTTCTTTGAGTTACCTTTTGCCAGGAGCTCCTGCTGTAAATCAAGAAGCAACTTTCTATGTGAACATTTCATGCTTCAGTTCTGCTGAATTCTCTGTCTCCTTTGAACTCAATTTAGCATTGAAATTCTTTCTGCTTGTAGGAGTATCGAAGAAGACTTTCTGCATGTACACTTGTGTTTAAATGTGAATCTCTCACATGGACCAAGATTTTGGTTGAGCTTATTAAAGTCAATTGGAATGGCCTGGGTGCTATAGCTCAGAGCAGAGTCACTTTCATTCCTCACCTTCCAGGCTTAACTTGCTCTAATGTAATCATGTCTGCTTGAAGTGTAACCTCTGTGCCTTGATCTGCATTTCAGCTCTAAACTCCTCTGGCCAAAGTGTGATTATGCTTCTTATGAAGTGAGTCCAGGCTTCTCTACCTCAGATTTCTGCAGCTGTTCAGCCCAGATCTGGAACATTCTAGCAATCTTTCCTGATGCTACTGAATTCCCACATCCTTCTGCAGTGAGGGGGTAAATAAAAGTTACATCCCTTTCAGAAAATCAAGACGCTCAGAGTAAATATAAGTTCTCTCATCAGCCTTAATTGTCACTTCTGTGGATGTCAAACTGACAGAGGAGCAGAATCTAATTTCCTTGTTTGATTCACCATGAAATTAAACTGAACTGACGATTTTTATTTTCACCTGGCAAATTCATCCAACACTATTTAAATCTAGCTAATCAAGTAAAGTTATCTGCCAGGCACACTCGGCTCTCCCACCACACCTCTGATTTTCAGCATCCAACTTCCTGGACTCCTCTGACAGCCATGTGTTGGATTGCATTTACAGTTTTAGAAGGTGTAAAGGAATGTATCAGCATAGTTAGCCAGGGTGCCAGCAAATGTATCAAGTAACAAATTACTGGAAAATGGAAAAAAAAAAAAAACCACCCTGAAATCTGAGTGAAAACCAAAATGATGGGACAGCAACACTGTTAAAAAAAAAAAAAAAGAGTCGTCCAGGCAGATGGCTTAGAGACTGTGCTTGGGAGAATAGAAAAAGCAATTCTGAAGAAAATTGACTTTTGTGAAAAAAAAAAAAAAAACATGTTTACCCCTTATAAAAAAAAATAAACATCAGAGTTCAGATACAGTCAGTAGAGTAGTAGGAAGTACTGTATCCATATGTATCTGATAAAATGAGCCCATCTGGCAATATAGGAACAACCACAGGAAAGAAACTGTCATTTGAGCTTTCAAAGACAAAAGAGGTCAATATCACAGAATCAACGTACCATTTCCTAAAGGTATGATGAAGGATATTTAGGTATACCAAAAAGAAACGAGGCTCACTACTTAACCATTGCCAATCTTGGATTCAAGGACTAACCAGGAAGGAGCAACCTGCACTTGTCAGATCACAGATTAAATAAATGGGATTTTTGATGCCTGGGGACAGCCATGGATAACATAGTAACAGGTGGTACCAAACTAGCAGCTTCATTATATTTGTACCCTGCACATCTCTTCCCCATGAAGGCAGGTTCCAAGTTTCCACCCTTATTTTTCCCATAGGCATGTCTTGACTTACACCTTTTTAAGGTTCCATGTATTTAGTATCAGCACCAAGACATCAGCCAAGGTGCAGAGATCCTGAGTGGTTGCCACATTTAATACATAACCTAAATTACAGCTGTATGTTTGATGGTAAAGGATAATGTAAAAATCTAATTGAGTATTACTTCGAGTTATTAGAAAAACACAACCAATGAGGGCCAGTTTGACTGAATATTCAAATGTGTACTCTGTCTCTATGATTTTCCCTAGCCACTGCATGCCTGAAACAACAGAGAGTTAGATAATTAATATAATTGTCTCTTTGAATGTCCTCTCTACAAATACTGTCATTTGTGTGAAACTGGGTATAAGGATATCCATACAACTCAGCTTTCAGTACAGACAGGTCTCCAGCCTTTGGCCACTGCTGTGAACACATACAGCCATGAAAACTATGCTCCCTTGCTATGGAGTGCCTCTTTGCAGGGTTTGGGTGGGAAAAAAATCCTGTTCACACCAAATATGTCCAAGAATAGTTTTCAATCAAATCCTTATTATCTTTTAGTGTCTTGTATAACAACTATCAGTTTCGCTTTAATATCAGTTCAAGTGAAAATCAGTTTTAAGTACTGATCAGAATATCAAAAGAAAGGAGTGCAGAGGTGATGAACAGAATGGGGATGCGATTACCATATCTCTCTTGCTCTCAAACTTCTTACCTTGGGTTCAGTGGTGAATGGGCTGTACATTAGAGAGACCTAAGGTCTTGACAGTTTGCTGAGTGTGTTATAAAGTGCTCTCCTAAGCCAGCCAATCTTGTCTTAAGGCAATACTGAACAAGATTTAGAAAATTCAGAATGTAATTTGGCATGGTGATAAATGCTTATAATTCTAGTACCCAGAAGGTAGAAGCAGTATGAGTTCAAGGTCATCCTCAGCTACACAAGGGAGGCTAAGCTGAAGTTCCAGACTGTGCCCCAAGTACAAACGTCTTCCATGAGCCCAGATATCGGAAGCTATTCATGTTTCTCCTGTCTTCTTTGAAAATAAATGTTTATCTTTTGATTCAGTCACATGATATTGTGTCTTTTTCCACCTTTGGAACATTTCTTTTCCATTCAATTTGTTCTCTACTGCGGGCAAAAATTCTCCCCATTTACCCAGTCATTGTAAAATTCCATTTCATTTGCATTAAGCAGAAGCACATGCTAAAGGTGATCCTTCTGGATGAGATGTGTCCTAAGTGAAATATTTCTGTAGGGGTTTTATGGTGGATTTTATTTCACTCCTCTCCCTTTACAAAGAACACCCATCCTGCTCTCATTCTTCACTCATTAACAGCATAAATCATGAAAATGTTAAAAGTTACTGTTGCAGTGATATTTGATAGAGAATTTAAATTAGACCTTAGAGAAAAACAGCCATGTTGTTCTGATGTTGTGATTAATTTTCTGGCGTGAAGCTGGAAGCAGGAGCTGCAGTTTAGTGGTGTACCCAGTTGCCTCAGGCCCTCGTCCTACTCCAAGAATAGGCAGAACAAGGTTGTCTGAAAATCAGAAAGGCTGGAGACAGAAAATATTCAGAACTTAGCTCCACATCTATTCATAAATACATATATACATACACACGTATGTAGAACTTGAACTGCTTCCTGTTTCTGTCTTTGATGTTTTCTCTCCCCATCTCCATCCTGCTCATGTTCTTCCTCCTCATTTTCTTACTCTCTTTCAACCTCATGATGTCTCCCTCTTTCTTTCTGTCTTGTTTTCTTATCTGCTATGTGAGTCTCTCTCTCTTCTCTTCTCTTCTCTTCTCTTCTCTTCTCTTCTCTTCTCTCTCTCTCTCTCTGCCATTACATACACAGACACACAGACACAGAGAGGGGGGGAGAGGGAAAGATAGAGAATTTTGTTTTAGATATGTTCTATTCCTTTCTCTTTTTTCCTTTTCTTCTTCTTCTTTTTTTTTTTTTTTTCTGTTTTGGTAGAGAACTGATGTTTTTAGAAGTCACAGGGTCATCTCCAGAAGTTAAAGCATGGATGTATGCTTTCCTCCTTTCTTCTCTTTAAGATGGTGTTAGTATTTTGGAAATCATCCAGCCTAAACTGTTCTTTCCTACACCTTCAGCAAACCTTCACTCTGGGAAGTGTGTGCCTCTTCAGACTACACAGCCTTGCTCAGCTCAGTGTGAAACTTCCAAAGGGCTTTTGTTTTCTTCACAGTTTATTTTCCACAAGTTTCAGTTGAAACATGTCTGACTTTTCTTTCACCTTTCTGGATTTTGACTTCAGAGTTACTTAACATAAATCCCATCACAGCAGTTCAAAATATGATTCTGTTGTAAGCCTCGTGAAGGAACACAAAAGATGCCCTATATAGCCTATCAGGCTTGCAGTAGATGCTGTGAAAATGATCTACTGTCAGATAGCATAAGGATCTTGAAATGGGAAAGAGGAAGCAGGGGTCAGAAAATCAAGGAATTGTGCGTACTCATTCTGAAATTGAGTATTTTACAGTCTATGCACAATTATTAGTTAAGAAAAATAAACAGCATCATTACCACACTACCATATAATTACTATTGTTTCCCAAGAAGTTATTATGCAGTTACTACATTATTACAGGAAAATAAAGCATGTTATTTCATGGTAACTATGCAATTAGTTCATGTCACCATAAAATGTACTTATCAAATCAACAAAGAATTCAAATGTTCCATTTTTCTTCTTTCTTCATGAGTCACAATATTGTCCTTCTTAGAAATGACATAATGAGTCAATGTAATAGTGTAGAAAATATTCAGATTATGCTTTTTTTTCTGATCTTTCTTCTCTCTGGTGAGCAAATGAATACCTTGAAAATTATAGTTGCAAACAGCACATCAGAAGCAAGAGTAAGCAGATTCCACCCACCAAACAGGCTGTGTTTAACGGCAGAAGGAGTTCTTTGGGCTGTGGTAAGAAAGGAACACCTTAGTAAAGCACCCTTGGTAATGAGATGGAATGATAAAACGCTGAACATGGCCTTTTTTTATCTTGTGTTCAGTCTGAAGAAATCAAAAACAGGAACTGGCAGTATGTTGTGATTGCCAAGTTTGGTACCCCAAGTTCACAGAAAAGCTGTACTGATTGCACATACTTGAAAGAAGAAAATCTAGTATTCTAGCATTGAAATTGTCCTAGAAGCAACAGGCCACTGGTTAAAATTGTGAGCACACTATTAGAACTTGATGAAGACTGAGGAAGAGAAGTACAGTGCACTGCTTGTCAGTGCCAATGTGTCTTTTCAGGCAAAGCCACATTTACAGTCATCTCTTTATGCAGCTAATTGCTAGCTGCTGAAAATAATGAGAACAGGTCTATTTACTGTAACTAATTGATTTCCAATCTTTCAAAGTTAATTGAGTAGAACCAGTCATTCCAAGCTTTCTTTGAGGCATGTTTTTAATGGGCTCTGAATTTAAGAAATTAATGGACAGATTAGCATAATTTATTTTCACATTTGTTGTTTTTTCTAGAAATAGTTTTAAAATTCTCCTGGGGAAAAAACGCCATTCTGATTCTATTTCTCAACTGATTTATGTGTCTACATAGTACTCAGCCAACTCCTGTCATTAAATTCAGGGAACAGTTCCACTCCCTCAGTTTTCTGAGATAAATCGTCCCACTGATCATCTACACTTACTAAAATGTCTGGATTCCACTAGCCACCGTCTTCTGCCAATCAGATACATAGCAGAGAAATTATGATTGTTTTCTCATATGTAGTGTGTTTGTACGTACATGCACATTCCATAATGCATAACTGTATGTTACTTTTAGAGAGTATAGACTAAATGGAATCTAGGGTCCAATCTTTCTATTGTTATGTACTTTTGAAGACTATTTAAAAAGCAAAATGTGGGCTATGAGTGTAGTAAGGCAATGAAGAGATTGTAAGGCTCTATATTCAAAAAAAAAAAAAAAAAAAAAAAAAAAAAAAAAACAAAAAACAAAACAAAAAAAAAAAAAAAAAAAAAAAAAAAAAAAAAACAAAGAAAGCAACTAAATTTTTTTTCAGTGATAAAGTTTCAAATGGTTTGATTTCAATGGCTGCCAAAATGAATACACACATAGTCTATAAATATATACTATATAATATTACATGTAGAAAGTATACATTATAAATTAGATAATATCATATTGTTTTGAGTTTTTGTTTGTTTCAAAACAGGGACTCACTTGGTAGCTCTGTCCTGGGATTCACTATGAAGACCAGGCTATCCTTGAACTTACAGAGATCTGCCTACAACTCCCTCCCAAATGATGAGATTGAAGTGTGCACCACTACACCCAGCTTCATGTAATACCTTAAAAACACAAGAAAATAAGGTACTAGTAATTTTTATCCCATAAATGTGAGATTCAGATTTCTTAAGAGCAGATGCAAATAGAACCAATCTAGGTTCTGTGGTCATTTGAGCATCCTCTAGTGCTTTTCCTCTTATCACACTGATCTCAGCTCCCACCCTTTCTTATTTTCAACCTTTTAGATCTTTTGTTATATATACAACAAAGTTGACTACCACACACAGGCTGGGGTCAGTAGAAGCAGGAAGAAGGCCCATATCTTCAGAAGTATTGACTTCACTCTAGTAGTAGAGGTCTCTCTGCCAGTACAAATGTACCCAATCCTTGTGACATGCCTGAAGTGGATTTTCTCAGACGCTAAAGTAAGGTGATTCTTTCCATGGGCTAGACAAAGAAAGAGAGCAGAGGCTGTAGCTAGGTATCACTCCACATCACACTTGTGAAAATTACAAAAGAAACAAGATTTCTGCTCACATAGATGCTAGGTTAATGGGGAGAGCCACCGTGACTCTCCACAGATGAAGAAGAAAGCCAGTATATCACAGTTCTCACTGAACAGAACTTCAGAGGAAGAAATCACAACCATCTCATGAAGGTAATACTGTGTGTAGATTCACATTTAAAAGTACAATTAAATTGCCTTATTGGTAAGGCATACTATGAGTCTTAAAATTCTCAAATATAGTTGTTACCTGAGTGTTATGATTCTATCGGTTGTTATGCTATACTTTATTGAATAGATGAAGGTGAAGTCTTATGTTCTCTTGTGAACTATTTTTCTTTTTCTTTTCCATGCAAATATCTGATTCTTTTTATTAATAGTATGTGTTATTGTTTTGTTTTAAAGTCAAATACCTCAGTTTTTGTGAATATAGGCCCTTGATCATGCTAATTCAGTTATCTCTCACTGGGGTACATCCTCTTCCTGACACAATGTCTTATGTCACTCCAGACACCATCAAACTTGTGATCCTTCTGCCTCGGTCTACTGGATGCTGGGATTACAGGGTTGAACCATTATTCCTGACTCCTTTTCATTTTCTTGTTCGTGGCTTTGAATATATATAATCCTTATATATAAATTTTATTTATTTATTTATTTATTATGTTTAATTGAGGGCATATGTGGAGCTCAGAGGAAAACATGAACAGTCAATTTTCTTCTTCTCCTATGTGGTTCCCTAAGAATTTGCCCCTGTATTCAGTCTTAGGAGCAAGTACCTTCACTTATTGAGCGATTTTAATAACCTAATGGTGGCACTTGAAGTACAAAAGTTTTTCATTGTGATAATGTCCAAGTTATTTGCTTCTTATTCTTCTTGAATTATCAAAATGTAAGAAATCATTGCCTACAAAATCATGAAGATATACACCCACATTTTTCCTATCAATGTTATAATTTTAATTCTCTCATTTGTCCATGATCTACCATTGTATTTTAAAATGGTATGAAGTAGGAACTAGTTCCAGTCTTTACCTGAAATACCAACTTGTCCCAGCATACTTGTGGAAAGATAATTCTTTTACTAGTGGGTTTTCTTGGCACCTTCATCAAAAACAATTGAGCATATTTTTGGCTTTCAGTTCTGTTCCATTGATGAATATGTATATCCTTATGCCATCTCCACACTGTGTTGATTACACTAGGTTGTAAGTAAGCTTTGAAATAGGGAAATGTGAGTCCTCCAATTTTGTTCTATTTCAAGTTGTTTTGGCTATTTTGAGTCCTTTGCTTTTCTATATGAATGTTAGAATTAAACTTGAAGATTTTTTTTTACAAAAAAATTATATCTGAAATTCAAAGGTATGTTAATTCCATAGTACAATGTGCAGAATATTGTTGTCTCACCAGTATGAGTTCCCATATTCATGAATGTGTTAAATTTCTTATACTATTAGATCTTTTAAAAATTAATTTAGTCATATTGTAGTGTTCAAGTCTTATATAGTTTAAATTTATTCTTGATGTTTTAGACACTTTTCTGCTGCTTTTTACCATGAGCCATTCTGATTTCACATACTTTTCACAATGGCTGAGGCAACTTATAAAAGAAAGTGTTCAACGTGATTATGATTTAGACAGAGTCCATGATAGCAGAGTGAAGGGATTGCCAAGAGCTCACATCTTGATCAGCAACAACAAGACAGAGAAAGTGAAAGGGAACTTTGCTGGTCCTTTTAAATCTAAAAGTATATAGTGACATACCTTCCCAGCAAAATTGTCCATTTGTTTTTATTTCTTTTGCTGTGCTTTCTTTTTCATTGTAGACCTAGATAAAAGTGACTGCTGATAATCACATTACAGAATCAATATTAGACTATTATCCTGAAATCATCACTAAAGAAATTAGTGCATTAATTTTCAATTTAGCCTCAGGAATATTGTTTAGGCAAGGATAGAAAACAGGCACATTTTTCCCAGAATATCACAGGAATTATTAATACCTTAGTTGCTAATATTGATCCCCTCTGAAACATCTTGTTGGGTCTTCATAGTTTGCATGATAATTCTCAGCATTGTCTTCCAAGATTTTTCTATATTTAAAGAGTTAACTACATTTCTAATCCAAAGTAACAAAATCTTCCACATTCCTTCAAAGAAATCCATAATCAGGGCTGTCAGAGCAATAGCCTTGTCTCTTGTACCAATTTCTGTCTTAGTTATTTTTCTACTGCTACTATAAAACACCTGATCAAGGCAGTTTCTAGAAGAAAGTGTTTAATTTGGTTGATGATTTCAGTGAAGTAGAAGTCATAATGATAAAGCAAAAGAATAACTAAGAGCACACATCTTGTTCCACAACCAAAAAGCAGAGGGACACACTAGGAATCACATGCATCTTTTGAAATCTCCAAGCTTACATCCAGTGACATACCTAATCCAATAAGGCTACACCTCCTAAGCTATCCCAAACAGTTCCATCAACTAGAGACCAAGTCTATGGGTCCACTATCATTCAAACCACCAAATCTGTCTTACATTCTTATATCATGCTGGTAAGCAGAATTTTTTTTTTATTGATTTGATTTTCTAATTGCTCATTGACCATGCATAGACAATGCATAGACAAGACCATGCATTGTGAGAGCAGTATGACTGGTGTATCCAAGAATACCATACTTACATTAAAGACATTTTTTTTTAATGTTCAGTTAATGATTATGTCAAACTTGACAGTAATCAATTCAGTGATAGGTGGGTCCAGTTAGACACAGCCCCTGGACCACACATGATCCTCAGTGGCTGCCCTGACTAGGAACATCACCATATTTTTTAGTGGTAATATGGGCCACAAACATCAACATTGATCTTTGCTGCTGCATATTTACAGACTCAGAACGTCCTTCAGAGTCAGCTGAAGAACAGTACACAGTAAATAAAGTGAGTACAGTGGAAAAGAAGGGGAAAAGGAGAATACAGACCAGGCCATTCAGTTTTCTTCAGACATTTCTTGGGAAAGGCATTCATCAGAGCTAAACAATCCAAATAAATTATTTCATTTCCTGTTGCACAAAGTCCAAGTAAAAAGGCATTTTCAGTACTTGTGCTTATTGATGATGTATCCCAGGCCTAGATAGGGCAGCACATAAATCAGTCAAAGTCTAGGAAGTTACAGGGCAGGACATCCCCCCTGTGTTTACCTAAGTGAATGCAAGACCATATTTCAGATACAAAGGGTAAAAAGGACTATAGCAGTTAAAAGTTAAAATGAACAAACATAATCTTGACAAGCCTTAGCAATCATATCAGAAGCAGGAACTGAGAGATGAGGTCCAGAATCAAAGACTTCTTTTGGTATTCTGCAAGAACTAGCACCAAATCCCAAGCCTGCAGAAGTGCTCAGTTCAGATTGGAAGCTAGTGACCACTTGAAAACATATTAAAAAGGTGAGAAGGTTTGCATATCAACATAAATGAAACCAAAGTAGCCTCAAGAAATAAAGTAGGCAACAGTGTCCCAGGCCATTGAGATTGCATTGAGACTTCATTCCTCAGAAAGACTTTCAATAAGGCAGTTGAAAAACTCTATTCCCTTGGTGCAGACACTATTGACTTTTCTTTAATCAATTTCATTGAAGAATATACACAAAGCTAGATCTAGCTAGAGGGTACATCTTGATGAATTTGACTCTTGAATACTCTTCTGTACCTCTACAAGCAATATACAGAATAATTCTAAACCTCCCAAATATTTCTCGTGCAATGAATGAGGCCTTGTAATTAATATTGATAATTAATATTGCTCATTTTTAGTGAACTGCAATTTTGCTTAAGAGTTTTATTCTTGGTATGAATATATTCCACTGTATCAATTTGTTATTTTATATTTCTCATATACTGTGTCCTATTTTATAAACTTCTCTGTGCTTAGCAGTGATAAGGAAGCCTTCACATTTTATTTCTAGAAGTACAATTGCATTTGTAGCTCAATTCCATAGAAATCGTGAAATCTAGCTATTCATCAGTTATAAAATTAGGTAAGAAATAACTTCTGTTCAGCTCTATAATGTCTAAAATTTCACAATGTTAAAATGCCATACATTACAAACAAGTGAGATGTTTCTTACAAAATTAAACATGCCCTTAATATGTATCCTGTCTTCTCATAAGTATTTACTCATTGCTGTGTTAATATTAAGGACCACAAATTAGAACCACCTAAGTAGTCAGCCTCAGCAGACAAATTGTCTTAATTGACTTAATTATATGGGTAGCCACACCCAGTATAGACAGTACCTTCTGGTAGCAGCTCAGATAAACAGGTCTATAGCAGGAGCAGATTAGTTGCCTTTTGCTCATTTGGCTTTCATCTCTCTGCTCAGTCCATTTATCCTGTGGCTGCTGCTGCTGGTGATTACTTCACTGCTGTCAGAACTAACATTTCCAGACTTCCATCATTGACTGAGGGCCAATGATTCTTGAAGAACCCTCCAGGCTTTTGGCACCAGATTGGGACTGCTGAGGCCCCCATCCTCATGAATTAAATAATGATCAGGCTTTTGGCCTCTCCAGTGAGAGATGATCACTGTAGGACTACTCTGACTGCTGATATACCCAGCCTCAAGGACTGAGCAACTATAGAATTATCAGACTCCCAGGGGTAATTTTTACTATTTTAAAATGTGATACTTTAATAATTTATTTTAATATATAATTAAATATTTGATATAATAGATATGATATATAGAATATCATATATTTATACATACATTCATCATATAAGACCTGTTCTTCTAAATAATCTTTAACATTTCCTTAAATGAAATAAATTTTATGTTCTTGTGAAGAATTATACATAAACATTTTTCAGTTTTTTAATAAAAGCCAATAAATATCCAAAAGTTTTGAATTCATAAATAAATTAGATATAACCACATACTGAAGTAATACACAGAAATAAAAAGTAACATTGTCTGAATTAAGTGAATCTTAAAATAAGTATACAAAATATAAACCTGGTATAAAATGAGCCTGCTGTATGATTGGATGTGTTATTGCCTTTCCTTTTCTTCCCTTCCCTTTCCTTTCTTTTTACTTTTCATATCTTCTTTTTCAATGCAGATAATAGTGAAATAAAGTAGCTTAAGAATTAGCTAAGAAATTGCTCAGGGATGGGACAGGCTCTGGTAAGAGAGTTGGATGAGTATAGTATATTTCAAGAATGGTGAAATGTCCATTACCTTAAATATCATGACCATTTAAAACTCATTTAAGAATATATACTTAAAATACATGTGGCTGACTATAGTGCACTCTCCTATAATCACAGCACTTATAAAAATGAGGGAGAAACAACAGGAGGTCAACAGCATGGGACATGAGACAAAACCCTGTCAAAACAAAACACACTGAACTTGATGGATGAAAAGAGCAATGACAGAATACAGGGATAGGAGAAAAATACCTTAAATAGTGGTACCACCACCCGTGTCCCACATACTAGAGACACAGAACACTGAGGCTGCAGAGACCAACATATTTCAGCTCCTGTAAACACAGCACCCCACAGGGCCTACTATAGCCAGAGGAATCTGAGAGCTTTCAACTGAAAACATCTCTACAATCACTCCATAAAGTTTTTTATTCCACATTTTCTATTATTAAACATCCAGTCTTTCATATGCATTTCATGAGTGTTTTGTTGTTGTATATCTATTTCTCAGCTAGGCTTTAGGACTCCTGTCTATTTTTTAACATGGTCTACTGCAAGGCAATCCATACTATATTATATACCCATATCTCTTATATTTCTCTGCTTATTCCTACACCTCTTCCTTTTGTTCTTATCTTTCTCTCCTCTTTTCTTTTTTAATTATAACATTTCATAGCTTTAATGATTTCTAAAATCTGAAAGTTTGAACCCCATCCCAAATGTTCTCTCTTAGCTACTTTACCTGTCTAATTTTAGGAGTTCGACTCATAAAATAATATAAATTTAATAGTAGGTACTCTAAGCCCTTGGTTAGAGGAAATATTTTCTGAACTTTGCGCCTCGATTCTACCATATTGAAGTACTATTTTAATATTTCAAAAACAACTGAAAAGGTATAGCTGATACAAAATAAAAATGGGCAATGAAATAATACCAAATTACAAATTTTAATATAATAATTTTAAAAAATTATAAAAAGCAAGACAGTGCAACTTCAAAAATTACTAATCCTAATGATAGGCAGATTAAAATCCCAAACATAGAACTCAAAAAATGATCATGAATGTGTTCAAAGACATCAAAGAGAAAATAAATTTCTTTCAAGAACACAAATATATGAATGAAATGAAAAAGAGTACAAAAAATAAGATTGAGTAATTCAACAGAGAGAAATACCGAAAGACCTATTCAAAATGCTGAAACTAAAAATAACAATCCAATAAAAAAAGCTCTGTAAAAATGTCATTAGTATAATAGATAAAGAGATGGCAACAATTTTGGGCTTAACGATGAGATGTATGAATTGGGAAAACCAAATGAGGATAAAACAATAAGAAAACATGAATTTGCCTGTGAGAACTGACATAAAAAGGTTATAATCAACAAAGAAGAAGGATCTCCTAAATCCAATGAGAGTATTTTCAAAAGAATCATATGAGAAAATCCCCAGAATTAGGAAAGAAATACCATTCCAAATACAGGAAACATTTACCAAGCGGACAAGAACAAAAAAAGACTCCCCTTAGTTATATTATAATTAAAACACCAAATATATATAAGAAATAAAGTAGAATGAAAGTAGCAAGATAGAAATACCAAGTCACACATGAAAGCAGGCGCATTACAATAGCAGTAGACCATTTAACTAAAACTTTAAAAGCCAGAATGTTTTTTCACAACATATTTCAAGTTCTGAAAGATAACTGCCAACCCATACTACTCCACCCAGCAGGATACCTATCATAATTGGAGGAAATACCATGATAAATAAAGGAAAGTAACTTATGATTTCTAAACCAGTTCTTAAAAAAGATACCAGAATTAATTTGAACTGAAGGCAAAACAAAGCCTTGTATGATGACATTGGGAAGAATAATAAAGCTAAAATAATAATAAAGCAAGAAGGGAAAATGGAACTCTAAAAATGATAATAATTGAAACATACCTTTCTATACAAACTTGAAATATTACTGTTCTCAATTCCCCACTCAAAATAAACATACTTGTCCACAAAATACAGACACTATCATAGGATAAAAGGATGGATGAGGCCAGGCAGTGGTGGCACACACCTTTAATCCCAGCACTTGGGAGGCAGAGGCAGGTGGATTTCTGAGTTCGAGCCCAGCCTGGTCTACAGAGTGAGTTCCAGGACAGCCAGAGCTATACAGAGAAACCCTGTCTCAAAAAAACAAACAAACAAACAAACAAACAGGATGAAAAAATGGTATTTAAAACAAATGGACCTAGAAAATAAACAAGTGTCACTCTTCTAACATTCAACAAAATAAACCACCAGATGTACTGTTTAAGGGAATAATTAGTCAAGAGAATATTATAATTCTAAACATATACAACTTGCCTCCAAACATATGCACCTAATGTCATCAAATAAATACCATTAAATGTAAAATCACAGGTCAGGGTGTCTCTTCATAGTAATACAACACTAAGACAGAAGTTGGTATCTGGGCCTGGGGTACTGCTGTGAAGTTGTTGTTTAGAAGATTATGGAATATTTTGGAACTTTGGACTAGAAAATCAACTGGAGACTTTAAGCAGGGTTAAAGGGTTATCCTAGTAGGTACATGGATGACAGTGTTGCTTAGGATGATTTGAATTGTAGGGGCCAAGCTCAAGAAGCTTTACAGAGAAAAAGATTAGTATGTATGTACCTTAGTACAATAGTACTGCAGGATTTCAATACAGCAATCTCTCAAGTTGATAGTTCTTCCTGACATAATATAAACAGAGAAATACATGAATAAAAAGCAACCATCTCTCAAATGGACTTAACATACATCTAAAGAAAATTCCATCTAAACATTGGAGACATTTTTTTTCTCAGTAGCCCATGAAACTTTGTCCAAAAAAGATCAGCTATCATTGCAGAAAGCAAATGTGGCCATTTAAGTAAGAACAGCCTTCCATAGCCTCATATATTGAAGGTTTGGTCATTAGGAAGTGGCACTACATGACAGGTGTGGCCTTGTTGAAGGAAGTGTGTCACTTTGTGATTTCAAATACTTAAGGCAGGCCCAATGTCTGTTTCTTTCTGCTACTGTCCACCTAGATATAAATCTCTCAGCTAACTTTCCTGCGGCATGTCTACCAGCATTCCTTCATGCTTCCTGCCATGCAACTCTAAGCATGCCCCCAATTAAATGTTTTTTCTTATAGAAGTTTTCATGGTCATCGTGTCTCTTCACAGCAATAGAGCACTAAGAAAAAAGTTGGTACCAGTGACTGGGGTATTCCTGTGATACATTTCTTTGGAAGAATATAGAACATCTGCCCATGTTTTGTTTGGAAGAATATGGAACACTTTGTAACTTTTGATTAGAAGATCAACTAGACACTTTTAGTAATGCTTAAAGGGCTATCTATCCCAGTAGGTACAGGGAAGACAATTGTGCTTAGGATGATTTGAACTGGGTAGCCCCAGCTCAAGAAGTTTCTAAGAGAAAAGTATAAGTATGTGACGTAGAGACTATTCTTGTTATATTTTTTGGAAAGAATGTGGGTTCTTTTTGCCTGAAAAGTCTGCTTGAGGCTAAACTGAAGAGTTCTGGTCAAATGGTGTTGCCAGAGATTTCATCACAGCCTAGTACTGTCTGTGTCCTGAAGTTATTAGTTGGCAGTATTATGCAGATCTATAATGAATAGGAGAAAGCTGAGCAAAATAAAATATAAAATGTATAGTTTATAGAGAAAAGAGGTTTAAAGTGTAAGTGTATCTCCTGTGCTCAGGGAGATAAAAAGTTTAAATAAACATTTGAAGGTAAGGGGATAAAGGAGAATGGTGACCTCAGGGAAAGACTCCATACAACTAAGCTTCCAACTTGTAAAAAGGAATTAAAGAAAAGCTTAGAGCCAGGCTTCATGGCACATGCCTTTGATCCTAGCACTTTTGAGGCTGAGGCAGGCAGATATCTAAACTCAATGACAGTCTTTTTTTCAGGGTAAGTTTCAGGACAGCCAAGTTTACTCAATAAAACAAACAAACAAACAAAAAAAAAACCAAAAAAAAAAAACAGATGTCTGTTGAAAATATATTTGAATGAAGGGCTCATGAGCTTTGGGATTTTTAAATACTCAAGGCAGACCAACTTGAATTATAGAACCATTGGCTCCCTCTCAAGCACCATGTCTGCCTGTGTGCATCATACTTTCCCCATCATGATAAGAAGGACTAAACCTCTGAATATGAGGACACACCAACCAACTGCTTTCCTTTAAAAGAGGTGTCAAAGACATGATGTCTTTTCATAGCAATAGAACATTGACTAAGACACAAAGCCTCAGAAAATATAGGAAATGTAAATTATTCTTTGCATTCTGCCTGATCACAATAGAACAGATATAAAATCAATAGCAAGAGAAAACTGAAAACACATGGAAACTCATGAAGACCAAACAACATACTGTTGCATGATGAAGAATCCTAGAAAAAAAATTTGAGAGGAAAAAATTTAAAATTCACAGATTTAAATGAACTAAAAATATGACATAGTAAACAGGTATAATACACTGAATGTAGTCTGAGTAGGAAAATTTATACCTCTAGGAATCAAAGACATTGCAAATAAACAATGATGCAGCTTAAACCTCAGGGGGGAAAAAACCCTCTGTTCTGTAGGCATAAAAGTAAATATTAATATTAAGACATAAACTAATAAAATGGAAATGACAATGAAATTCCAAACAACAAATGAAACAAAGAGTTTTAAAAAATGCAAACATTATTAACAAACTCTTAGTAACTTAAAGGAGAGAGAACAAATTAATAAAATGCATGATAAGTGTAGAACAATTGCAACAGAAACTAACAAAAAATAAAAAACAATATTAGATAATATCTTAAACATATATTTTAATAAATTGGAAAATCTAAGAGAAATTATAAATTTCCAAATTCACATGTTTTATAAAAATTAAACCAAAATGAGATAAATAAATTTAACAGATCTATAATGAATAATAAGACTGAAGCAGTAGCTAAAAATCTCCCAACTATGAGGTCCAGGATCAGATATCTTTACCTGTGAGTTCTCTAAGATCTTCAAAGAAGAACTCACACTTGATTCTCAAATTACTCCATAGAATAGACAAAGAATGACTATTATTAATTCTTTTTGTAAAGCAAGAATTACAGTGACTCCAAAAGGAGACAAAAACTGAAAAAAGGGAAATGTTGTGAACTAATCTTCATGATGAACTTAAGCACAAAATTTCTCTCTCAAGTAATTTTATATTGAATTGAAGAACACATTAAAAAGATCATAACAAATATAATAAATTTGGCATTACTCCAGAAATGCAGAGATGGTTCAGTATATATAAAATAATAAATATTACAAATTTTACAAATGGCCTCAAGGACAGAAAGTATCATTATGATAGTATGAAACCATATGAAAGTATCATTATGATAGAATAAAAATATTAGCAAAAATTCTTGAAGAATTAAGAATATAAAAAACATTTCTCAGAGTAATAAAGACTATATATGACAAAACTAAAGCAAAATTATATTAAATGGGGAATTAATTTAAAGATTTCTACAAAATCCATAAACAAAATGAAAGTGTCAACTTTTTCTTTCTTAGTTCAAAGTCTTAGCTAGAACAATAAGACAAAAGAAACAAAGGAAAGTGGGATAAATTGGAAAAGTAGTCAAATTGTCTCGATTTGCAGATGATATAATTCTATACATTAGAGCCTATAAAGGCTATACCAGAAAACTTTTAGAACTGATAAACACTTGCAGCAATATAATAGGATACAAGATTAACATAAAAATATTAGTCTTTCTATATGTCAATGATCAACAGACTTAGAGAGAAATCAGAATAACAATTTCATTCATAATATCTAAATACACAAAACAAACAAGCAAACAAATAAGTTAATATAAATCATACCAAGACTGTGAAAGACTTTCCCCCAAAAAATTCAAAACACTGGAGGAAAAATTTGTAGAATACACTAGAAGATAAAGAATCTCCTTTGCACATTGGACCAATATTGTAACAATATTGTTACCATTGTAACAATAAACATATTCAATTTAATCCCAATCAAGATTCCAGTGACATTATTCAATTAAAATAAAAACCAAAAAAACTCAAATTCATATGAAGACAAAAAGACCCTTGATAGCCAAGGCAATCCTAAGCAAAATGTATGTGTAATTTCAGGTTTTACTACAGCACCATAGAAATGAACACAATTTGGTACTAGAACAAAAATAAATACATAGCTCAATGCAATGGGACAGAGGATACTAACAGTAAGTCATATAACCATGGCTACTTGACCACCTGGATTTTGATGAAGATGCCAAAATTGCACATTGGAGAAGAGACAAAAACAAACTAACAAGCAAAACTGGTGCAGAAAATCTGGACATTCAGAGGAAGAGAAGTGAAACAAGATCCTCATCTCTCACTCTATAAAAATCAACCACAATGGATCAAGGACCTCAATATAAAACCTGAACCTTTGAAATTGTTAAAGAAAAATTAGGGCACAGTTATCAGATATTAAAGGCTTAATTAGAGATGGCAGCAAGGAAGTGAAGCAGAGTAGAGGATGGGTTAACCAAAACTAAGTTTGTATGAAAAAGCTTTATGGAAATGTATTACTTTTCAAATATTAAAAATATCTACCTGTTTAAAAAGGGTTTGAATAGCAGTGTCTTGTACAGGTGGACAATGATCCCTCCAGAAGGCATAATTCTTAAATGAAAATCTCAGAGTCAGGCATTGTGATATCTTCCTACAATTTATTAGTCAGAGAGATCTCAGAGATCTAGGGAAACAATATAGACTTTGCTGTTTCTCTTAGCTGCTTCTCATTGTAAGTAGGGCACAACATACTTGGTTTTAGGAAATACAGAAATTTAGCTGGAACTGACTAGCAAACTTCCTCCCTGCTAACGAGCATCAGTGTGTTGGGAGCCGCAGTGAATGTGTCAGCATTCGCCATTACAAAATGGCGCGGGCATCCTGTCCTCCCACTAGTAAACAACTGACTGCGCAGGTGCAAAAGGCAAAAAGCACGCCAAAGTCACTGCCCATCCCAGGGCGTAATATGGGGTGATGAGTGAACAGCCAATCAGAAGTGAACACGCCACTCTAGGGTACATATGGCAGTGCCTTTCCCGGGCTTTGGGTCTTTTCCGCTTCTGCTTATACAAGAAGTAAAGCCCCGCTGTAATATTACCCAAATATTGCCTCACGTGTCCTTATTCGCGGGCGAAAGGGGACACGGGAGGTGAGTGGAACATCTGGTGCTGAAAACCCGGGAATTTCAAGGCGCTGCGGAAGGCCTCCTGAGACTCGGGGCGGGTTAAAAGACTACAGGATCGAGAGGTACACCTCTGGAAGATATGCCTGGGGTGGAAGCGTTTGTGGCAAACGGACTTAAACTCACCGCTGCCACTCCACTAGCTAGCCTCTTGCCTTCATTGCTTTTGTTTTTAGCTTATTTGTGTTGTGAGAAAGAGGGCCACTCTAGCATACCAAAACCAGGGCGTGTTAGCCGGCATCAGGCCAAAGAGCCTGGGGATCAGGCCAAAGAGCCTGGAGAAACAGATAAGGCCAAAGAACCTGGAGAAAGGAAAGAGTACTCAAAAGGAACAAGGGCTACTGCAGAGCTCTTTAAGCTTAAGGACCCTTCACTGGCTGGTGGAGAGAGAGTGGAGGTCAATAGGACTCCCCTTCACCCCATTAAGGAGCTTGAGGCCATAGACCTTAGCAGCTCTGAAGAAGGCCTAACACTAGGAGAAGAACAAGAGGCAGCCACCTATGCAAAAAAATAACCTTGCTGAGATAAAACTAAGAAAGACCTTAAGTCACTCAGCCCAGCCTCATAGCCCTCGGCCGGCGGCTCACTCGGGCTCGAGGGTCCCCTGCCGTGCTTCCCGGCTCGGGCTGTGGGAACAGAGGCGCTGCGACGGTGCCCAGGTCAGACCGGTTACTGGGGTGTCTGCGCTCTGCTACATGCGGCGGCTTACAGCCCAGCAGAGCGAGAGCAAGGGAGCGTGGCTCGAAAGACTGCCAGAGGAGGGAGACAGTCTGCTCTGGGAAGCGGCATCCCGCCAGCGGGCACTCGGGGAGTGCCCCATGAGCTTAGAGCAAGCAATGCCATTAATTGAACAGATGATCTTTGAAAATGCCACAGCTGAATGCCGTGCAGCCACTGTCCCTCGTAAGAACAAGAGGCTACAAGATTGGCTGAGAGCCTCTTGTGGCCTGGGAAGGGGAGCTGTTTGTGCTTATTCCACAGGTGAAAACAATTCAATTTTGGTCCCTATGCAGCTGGTGCAGATTGTGAAGAATGAAGCTAGATTGCAAGATTACAGCTCTGATTCTCCTGATACTGATGTTTGATTTGGGGATAAGTATACCACTATGGGCCATAGTTAGATCTTGGCCTGTTCCCATGCCAGTATATTCAAATTCTGCAGTGCTGCCTTTGTTTACAGCTATTGAGTGTTACTTGGTTGCCCATCCTCAGGCACACCGGCCAACAGCCTGAGTTATATAATGCTACAAGTTTTCCATTAAATTTTACACTTTGTTTTGTGGCAGCAAAATTTTATAGCATAAAGGTAATCTACTTGGTGTTGATTTTAGAGAAAATAGATTGTTTACATCGTTAAAGATTGGTTTTGTTTCTCAAAAATATGGTTATACTCTAATATTACAAAAGAGGCTTAAAAACATAGTTAAACTGCCAATATTCCATTGGCTACAGTTGGTAGTTCAACCGAGAGTTTGAAAATTTTTGATTTGCCTATGTTTATAGAGAAAAGATACTACAAGTGTCTTTTAAAGTTTACAGTTTAAATTTAAGGTTTAAAGTTAAAGTTAAAGCCAAAATAGCACAGTTCAGCCTAGCCAAGCCTCAGAGAACAGGCCAGAGGAAGGTTAAGCGCATTTACATTTGAATTAAGACAATGCAGACTGAGCTCTGCAGCTCAGGTGCTAAAAGCTCCTTTTGTTTTGGGTCTTCACTGCCAGGTCCTGGAGGTGTGTTTACCAGAATTCGCCTTTTGTCTTCATTGTTTCTTGTGAGAAGAGGGATAAACCTAAGACCCAAAGACTTTACAACAGTCTGTGGGCTAAAAGTTATGATTATGCTGGAGAAATTAAAATTATGTCTACTTCCCTCCATGAGTATAACTGTACCTGCTGATAAAATACTGTTCAAATTATTTTAATTTCTTTATATTCAAAGTTGTTAAAAAATGAGATGCTTTAGGTTCCTTTAATATATGTAACAATTATTAGAGAATAAGATTGGCTTTTATCCGATATATTCATTGGACTAAAAAAGATTGGTTATTAAATTAATCCAAAATAAAGTTCAAATTTAAGATTTATACGGCCTAACTTGCCTACTCCAGCTGCCATTTCAGTAAATGCTTATAGAATTATTATAGATATAAAAGATGTTTTTATATCATCCCTTTACATTTCTGGTAAAGGTGAGAGGTTTACAGTTAGTAAATTTATTTATAATTTTTAAGAGCCCATGAAGCGATATTTGTTAGAAATAATTGCTTCAGAAAATGGTTAATTGTTTTACATTATATATATATAAATATTGTTGTTGCTTTAATACAAAATATTAAGAGGTTAAATCTTTTAGTGTATATTATTCATTGTGTGATACTTTATTAGTGGATTTCTCTAAAGAAGTTTTTTCTACAAGCCATTGCTCCAATATAACGAGCTTTAAAAAAATTTTTTTGGACTACTTGTTGCTCCAGAAAGGATTCAAAGGCAGTGTCTTTCAATATTTGAGACCTCAGTTATATCCTAATCAGATTGTGACACAGAAAATTCTAATAAAAATAGATAGTTGGGGCTAGAGAGATGGTTCAGCCGTTAAAGGCTAGACTTTTAAAATATAAAAGCTGAACTCCCAGCAACCACATGGTGGCTCACAACCATTTGTGGTGGGGATCTAACGCCATCTTCTGGCTTGTGCGTGTACATGCAAAAAGAAAATGGTTTACTTTTAATCTTGATTTGCTCTTAGTGATTTTTAAAAGTTGTTTGGAGATATTAATTGGCTAAAATCTCATCTTAAGCTTACCATAGGAGGATTTGAACCTTTGTTTGATATTTTCAAAGGGATGCAAGTCCTAATTCCCCTTGACAATTAACTAATAAAAGATAGATAGCTTTGCTGAAAATAAAGTAAGCTGTTAGTTACCAACAGATAAATTATATAGACTATGATAAATTGTTGGCTGTTTGTGTTGTTACTACTCATATTTCCACAGCAGCCCTTTGATAAAAGAAACCATTAATGTGGATTTATACAAGATTATATGATAAAATCCTAAAAACATTTGGATGAAAGGTTTATTCCTTTATTCCAAATAACAATTAAATTGGTCATTAAATTATTAAATTTGGCCTATTACATGAAAACATTTTAGACAAATTTGATAATCATATGTTACAGTTTTTCTCTATACATGCTTTTATATTTCCTAAAATTTACTATGCATGCAGACCATAGAAAAGATGTTTGCTATATTTACTATATTTACAGATGCCTCATCTATTGAGAAGAGAGTATATATAATTAAATCATATGTGTATTTTCTTGAGTTTACCCTGCTTCAACAGAATTAAATTATGTGTTGTAGCCACTGTTTAGAATGTTAAAAAAGGGTGTATCTGCCTTTGTCTTGTTAAATGATATATTTCATGAAATACAAAATGTTTCAGCTACATGATCTAATATCTCTAGCCATTTGGATAACATTAAAATTAATAAGGTGTTTAGGAATGCATCTGCACAACTGGTGTCGGTGTGTGTGGACCCTCCATTTTTCTTTATGTTATCCAACTTTCAGAATAATTCTGATATCTTGGATTGTAAGAATGTTACATGCTTTTTAGCACAATGCTGGAATGGACCACTAAACCTAGCCTTGGTTGTGCATGTGCCTACCACTGTGCCCATCCTAGTAGAAGCTGATCCTGAAACTTTCCCTACTACATCATTATTGAGACATAACAGAGACTTTGGTCAATCAGAGAGTTGATTTGCTTCAGGCCCATGTGGAGCAGCTCACGGATGTGGTTCAAATGAGCTGCGTGTCAGCAACCCCACATCCAGGTATGACACCTCTGAGATTTGTGAATGATACATTTATTCAAAGCCATAATCTTTCTGCTTATTTAAAAGGGAATTGGACTGGAGAGTTGGACCAGGTGCAGCAACAATTGCAGATCCAGATTTCGAGCCTTGATGGAACACGAGTAGACCCCGTTACCCATGGCGATTTTACTTCTTGACTTACCTCTGCCTTTTCCTTCTTTCTTAAAGGGTGGGGATAGGCCTGTTTGATGCAGCCCTATGTTGTGGATTGGTGTTCATGATGGTTGGTTTGTAAGCTCAGAGCCCAGCAAAAACGTGACAAGGCCGCTATCGCCCAAGCACTCGCAGCCTTAGAGCAAGGATCTCCCCCTGAAATTTGGCTATCTAGGCTAAGAAAGTAGCCGATGACTGAGACCCTCAGTCGATGCACCCCAAGGGTTCATCCCATTGCACTGGGTCAATGAGAGGTCTAAGTCCAGCCAGCCCTTGCCTGAATAACTGTGCTACCTGAATATTTAGAGGTGTTTGTGAGTGGGTACTCGACAGGGAATGTTCCACGAG
This sequence comes from Arvicanthis niloticus, assembly GCF_011762505.2. Classification (NCBI taxonomy): domain Eukaryota; kingdom Metazoa; phylum Chordata; class Mammalia; order Rodentia; family Muridae; genus Arvicanthis; species Arvicanthis niloticus. Next base: position 76,766,900 of record NC_047662.1, on the reverse strand, counting down.
TGTGGATAGATTTCCCGAAAGTATGCCTGATTGCACAAAGGTTTGATGCCAAGAAACCTCCCCTGGTGGCGCCCCAGGGTGGAGGCTCCCTTTCCCTGTCAAAAGGCATCGAGATGGGTATGGGAAGTAAACCCATTACAATATCTCATTTTGCACAGGGGCCAGGCCTCTGCTTTCCCTCACTGAGTTGGTGCCATGCTTGATAGGCAATAGGCTGTTCCATCTTAAATATATAGACAGGGGGAGATGTTGGGAGCCTCAGTGAGTGTGTCAGCATTCGCCATTACAAGATGGTGCGGGCATCCTGTCCTCCCACTAGTAAACAACTGACTGCGCAGGTGCAAAAGGCAAAAAGCACACCAAAGTCACTGCCCATCCCGGGGCGTGATATGGGGTGCTGAGTGAACAGCCAATCAGAAGTGAACACGCCACTCTAGGGTACATATAGCAGTGCCTTTCCCAGGCTTTGGGTCTTTTCCGCTTCTGCTTATACAAGAAGTAAAGCCTCGCTGTAGTATTACCCAAATATTGCCTCATGTGTCCTTATTCGCGGGCGAAAGGGGACATGGGAGGCGCGCGGAACATCAGTGGACTTACCCAGAATTGAACCTTGCATGTAACAGGACTGATCAACGAGGAAAAATGTGCCTACTAGAATAATAGTGGCCTGGTTTTTATGGGTATAGCAATTGCTTTTTGATTGATTTGAGGCTTCCTCTATAGGAGGCCATTCATGCTTAGTACTGCAAACCTGTTCAAAAGTCTTAGTGACGTCACAGGCCACAGTGAGGAAGCCACTGCTCTTATTTTGCTAATTGTATGTGATTTTCTTGCTAGACTGTTTTCCAAATGTTTTCAATAATGCTAGGAGCAGTGTGGCTGCAAAATTTCATTAGAAAGTCTTTTATATTCTTTTCTTTTTTTTTCTTTTATACTTAAAAGGTCCATAATTTGGTAAATGTGGAAAGAGTAATTGATTTGAATAATACATCTATATCACTTTCAATACTCAGGAGACATTGTGGAAGATGAAATGAAAAGAATTCAATAGCCACAGGAAGAAGTGGAGTGCTGCAGTATGCTTTCTTCTGGACATGTCATGGCTCATGTACATTTGAGAGCATACATACAGACACACATACACACACACACACATACACACACACACACACACATATATATACATATATATACACACACATATATGTGTGTGTGTATGTGTGTGTACATATGTGTAATAACAGTATTCATAGATAACTCTAATTTGTAGAATAAGGACTGCATACTATTTGTCCTGTGAACATATGGTCATGAATGAGAGAATAAATCATAGGGCCCCATTCCATCCTGAGAATACAAATGTAGTTACTGGTTGCTAGCGAAGAAAGAAACATTTTCTTTAGTGGTGTAGCAACTGGTTAGGTCCCAATGCTTTTTGAATAATTTCTGATCATACTCATATAATCATTTCTAATTAAAATCAATGGTTTGCAAAAAATACAACTAAAATAAATAAAAGAAAAAAGCTGAAAGAAGAAAACAGAAACAACAGTGAATTAGAAACTGATTGGGAAGGCAGGAATCAGTGGGAATGGAGAATAGGACAGTTATAGGAAGAATATGACCAAAGAACACTATCTCCATGTAAAAATTAATAAAAAAAATTTTAAGATAAACCTTTTCCAAATAGATAGTAATTAAAGACATTCATTGTCAATCTCTGCTCTACACAAACACACACACACACATACAGACAAACACACACAAAGGTGCAAACGTGTAATACCCAAAGGAGCATATAAATACACAACATACACATATATACAAATCACATGTGCATATCCTAATATGTTAATTAACCTCCAATAAAACTTTTAATTCATTCATATTCCTATAATAAAACACTAAATATTTCAGAGAATAAACTACATTTTTTGTAATTATATAAATGACTTATGCATTGGTAAATTAAAAATGTCAAAAAATAAATAGAGCAGAGGAAACTATTGGGGGAGTTTGCAAAGAATCCTTCCAGGAGTCCCTTAGGAGATGGAAAACCTCAACTTGATGCTTACTCACAGGGAAATTTGCCTTGTGAAATTCACTGAGTTTATGATCTGGTATTTTTTTTTATAACTCTACAGTAGTACTTGAATTTAAAAGTTTAAAACAGGCAAGGCACGGTGGTGCATGCCTTTAATCCTAGCCATCAGGAGGCAGAGATAGGTGGATCTCTAAGTCTTAGGCCAGACTGGTATATAGAGTAAGTTCCAGGACAGCCAGGGCTATAGAAAGAAATGCTGTCTTGAAAAACCAAAACACTAGCAAACAAACAAAAAAATTAAAAACAGTATAACAGAAAACAAGTGTGCAACTTGTTGAAATGATTTCTATATAGATATGGATAGAGAAGTCAGTTATTGTTTAGTCCTGAATGGTCATGGAAGGGACAGTGTGACATGTTTTCTCACCCCAGGAGCAGAACCAGCAGGGTATGGGCCTCCACAAGTGTTGACAGTTGCTAGGTGTTAGGCTTGTTTGTATAATAATGTATGTATTTTACTTTATCTTCTTCCTTCAGGAAATATTCTCCCTGCCTAGTTTATCACAGAATGTACTGCCTACCAAGGTTAATGATTCCATGATAATAAGAAGCATCACAAGTCTGGGAGAGACAGGGGTGTGTCTATGTTTCTCAGAAAGCTAAGTTTTAGAAATTATGTTTAGTGCTTTCCATAACTTCAGTTAAATCAGTCATTCTGGATTTCTGATGGGGTTGAAGACCTATAGTCTCATAGCCAATCCTGGCTATTTACTTTGAGAGAAAAGATCTGAGTAGATGGTTTTCAGCTGACATTCATTCTAAAGCCAAAAAAGCCAGGATCAAAAGTAAGTGTTTTAATTAGAAGAGATGACAGAGGTTCTAGTTAGTCAACAAAATGATGGACTGAGTATTAGGACTATCTTGTACCTCACTGGTACAATTAGGAATAAGTATGCTCTAATTGTATTTTGAGAGAAAAGTTTTACTTTAACAGGAAGAGTGATATGTAGGAGGAGCTAAGTGGGATGGAGTACTGAGAGGAAGAGATGGAGCAAGGAGAGAAGATGAAGAAGAGGAGAAGCTAGGTGATGAGAGAGAGAAAGAGAGAGGGGGCATGGAGGCAGATGTTCACATGTCTCCACCAGTCAAAGATAGTTTTTATATCTAGGTTGGGTATTGGGTTACCCTTCTGATTGAGCATTACCAAACTTATACATCCTTTGATTAACATTTTTAAAAAATCGTATAAAAGTAAAAAGGAAGGGGGGGGCATGGGACAGGGGTGTTCTAGGGAGGGGTAATGTGGAAAGGGGATGGCATCTTAAATGTAAATAAAATATAAAATAAAAAAAAAAAAAGAAAGAAAGAAAATGTGCTTGCTGTCCTTTCCTAGGAACAAGGGACTAGGGTAAAAAAAAAAAAAAATGCTGATTGGTGGGATAATCAGATTGGTGGGATAATCAAAAGGGAACCTTAGATGGACCATTGAACTGATATGCAAATCAAAGATTGGACTTTGGTCTGAGAGAGCTGAGCTGTCTGGTGATGTTCAGAAAGCTGTCCAGAACAGAACACAGGCTATTAGCTTGTACTCACAATTTGACTTCAAGTCATTCTTTTGCCACTCCTAAACACCCTGTCCTCAGGAACTTCTCTCCAAGCCAAGGCTGGTCCTTGGCAAGTTATGAACATGAGGCATAGGTAATTTAAAAGAAGTTAAATGTTTAAAATAAACAGCAAACGCTCAGGCTAATGTTTTAGGATGCAATTGTGCTCCTTCAAAATCAGCAAATAATGGGGAGGAGCAAATAATGGGGAACCTACATTTTTCATTTCAAATTCTTATTCTATGCTCTATTGTCTGAGGCTCCAGGAAAACTTTAAGAATCATCAAGTACAACGTGAAAATAATAACTTTCTTCTCAAAGTAGTTGTGAGGATTAAATAGAAGTTAAGTGATTAAAGAGATCAGGGAGCAAAATAACCACTTAGCTCTTAAAAGGAGGTTCAATAACTATTTGATAATGTTAAAACAATTTGTAATTGGAGAAAAAACATTGTGAAGGGATTATGAGACTTTTGCAAAGTTCTAGTTAATTAGTTCATTTTTCATTACTTTAATAAAACACCTAAAGCAGTCTACTTCTTTTAATATTGTATTAATTCTTTGAGACTTTCATACAATATATTCTAATCATATTTACTCTTTCCTCAATTTCTCCCAGGTCCTTTATCTTTCCAACTTTGTTTCCTCTTTTTTTTGGTTTTTTTTTTTTTTTTGGTTTTTTTTTTTTTTTGTTTTTTTTTTTTTGTTTGTTTGTTTGTTTGTTTTTCGAGACAGGGTTTCAGGGTTTCTCTGTATAGCCCTGGCTGTCCTGGAACTCACTCTGTAGACCAGGCTGGCCTTGAACTCAGAAATCCGCCTGCCTCTGCCTCCCAAGTGCTGGGATTAAAGGTGTGTGCCACCACCGCCTGGCTTTTTCTTTCTTTTTATCTGTCAAGTCCAATTTGTGTTGCCCTATAGTATACTTGAATGTGTAGCTTTTCACTGGATTATGGTTGACTTACTAAGAACAATTATTTATTTATTTATTTATTTATTTATTTATCTATTTACATGACTATACTGTAGCTATCTTCATTCATACCAGAACAGGACATTTTATTCCACCCCAGATGGCTGTGAGCCACAACAGGGTTGCTAGAAATTTAACTCAGGACCTCTGGAAGAACAGTTAGCGCTCTTAATTGTTGAGCCAATTCTCCAGGCCTGGAACAATACTTTTTAAAAAAAACAAAAAACAAAACTTTTGCTTCCATTCCCAGTACCTATCAACTGCCAATAGTTCCTTGACATTTTGGATTTTATTTGGCTTGAGTTTATATGAATCTTTCACATGCACTGACAACATTGTGTTCATACATGTATCAGTTCTCATATATCTCAAAGAAACCGTCCTAGTAGACACCTTCTACCTCTGGATGAAGCTTATTTATCTCTCACTTCATGCAGAGTCTAGGGCACAGCACCAATAGAAGCTCAGCTCTACTAAGAACCTCATGGCTCACAGTAGAAAAAAATTCAAGCAGAAATGTTATATAAAAAAGTCAAAGAGAAACAGGTTCAAAATCCCTTCCAAAGACAAACCCTTAATGGACCACATCCCTTTTATATTCTGTGGCTTCCTACACTGTCATATCCAATAGCAAACTTCAAACATATAAACTTTTGGGGAATAATAATAGCCAAATTCTTATTTCTAGTTTGATCTAGGCCAGAATGTGTTGCAGCAAGGGAGATAGATAGATAGATAGATAGATAGATAGATAGATAGATAGATAGATAGAGACAGAGAGACAGACAGAGAGACAGACAGAGAGAGACAGAGACAGAGACAGACAGAGACACACACACACACACACACACACACACACACACACACACAGAGAGAGAGAGAGAGAGAGAGAGAGAGAGAGAGAGAGAGAGAGAGAGAGAGAGTGTTAGAGAGCCCAAATTGGAGATCACTATTGGGTTCTACCATTTGTAGTTTGGAATCCCTGCAGAAGAGAAGAAAAAAATGGTAGAAGCCAGAGAGGTCCAGAACACTAGAAGATGGCCTACAGAATTAACTAAGTAGAGCTCATAGAGGCTTACAGAAACTGAAGTGGCAATCATGAATCTAGCATGGTTCTGCACTAGGTCCTTTACATATATGTTACCGTTTTTAAATTGGTGTTTTTGTGGTACTCCTAAAAGATGGAGAGGGTATATTTTTGACTCTTCTGCCTGCTCTTGGGACCATTTTCCTCTTATATATAACTACTGGCTTGCCTCTTTCAGTCTTGATATAAGGGTTTATGCCTAGTCTTATTGTATCTTCTTAAGTGGTGTTCACCTGATATCCCTGGAAAATCAGAGAATGAATATATCTGGGACAGGAAGGGGGACTGGGAAGAGTAAAGGAAGAGGAAATGGGGTTAGGTTGTATGGAAAATAAGGGAAAAAACCTCAGGTGGAATAAAACAAAAAGGAGAGACTATATCTGCTTAGAAAGGAGTTTGTAGTACAAGTGGGCTAATGACTTTGATAAGAAATGGTCTTTTCTTGGCAGACTGGCTAACTATAATCCAAGCACTTGAAAAGCTTTGATAGGAAGATTCCCTCAAGTTTAAGCTCAGTCTGATCTACACTCTGTGTTTCACTTCAGCACAAGCTATAGATTAAAACCCTGAGTCTAACAAAATAATAAACTAAAAACGAACAAACAAAATCTAATGACAATGAAAATTTCTAGAACCTCTGAAAACAAGACAGCAATTATACAGCATCTTCTATGCTACCCACACCCAGGATGAGCATATAAAAGGCATATCCACACTGTAGTGTGTCTCAAAACGTAGGTTCACAATCTCAAGAACGGACTTTTAGCAAACGTACATCCAGGATCACGAAACAACCATTATTTCAGCACTTATTTATTGACACATTTTAAAAGTTCCTATTCCAGTATGGCAGGGTACAGTTGCAATAACAGCCCTCCAGAGAAGAGGATCATAAAATTGAGGCCGGCCTGAGCTCCAGACAGTTCAAGCCAGTCTGAATTGCCTTTCTCAAAACATTAAGGCCTGATATTAGTTGAGTGGTAAGACGCTTACTTAGAACTTACAAGGCCCTAGATTGGATCTCTATGGCCACATAAGAAGGCTAACTTCTCCATTGCTGTACAGAAAATGAAAAATCCATAAATATAACTACCTCAGGGAAGGTGACATCATCAGAACAAAGTGGTTATAATTTTCTCTGAAAATCAAGGACAGAATTGGCACACAGCCATTCTTTACAGTCATTTTATCTTTATATGAAGAGTAGGTTTGTCTGTAGCCAGATGAAGGCTTAAAATATGACTGGCCTTAGCTCTCTCCTCATCTAACTCAGGGTTCTCTGAATTGCTTGGTTATGAGCAATTTTTAATTCTTTTCAAGTGGTTAAATGTGTACAAATAAATTAGAGAAAGATGAAGTAAGACCTTTGAAATGGGCATTTCAAATGAGCTAAGTTGGTGATGGAGCCTATAAGTAATTGTTCATATTTCTTAGTGACTTAGCTTTTCATGAATTCATCTCAGTGTCATCTTTCATACATACTACAGTGTTGGTTCATTAAAATTCTTGCTGCAATGCTGAACTTGGTCAGACTTGAAATGGGGCTGACAAACCTTATGTCAGCTGCACAGATAACCAGACCTTATAAAGGTGAAATTACTTTTCAGGAGCTGTACCACTCACTTGATTGATTCCATCTTAGAAGTCATATGACTTCCTGCTTGGGCTGCCTCTGTCATGCAAACATGGCCTGATAACACATTGTCAGGAGTGCTCCAGAGAGCTAACAGCAATCTAACATCTTTCTAGGGAGTGTGAAGTTCCATCTGAAATGTGCATATTTGATAAGCAGCTCATCTTCTCTCTGTCCTTTTCATTTTTCTGAAAATTATTCTTTTCTAAGCCAGTGAATGCAGTGGAGAGATGAAGTGGGCAAACATGCTGCTAGTTGCTTAAAACTACAGTGTGTTTGACATCATGGTATCTGTAGCCTATGTGTGTCTAGGCACAGAAGACAACCAGAAATGATGTGGCAAGTCCACCATAGTGTTTGTATGGGCAGTATTCCAAGGACTCAGGAAGAAGATGACATATGAAAGTTTTAGCATTGTTATTTGAGATTGTTGACTTACAGTCATTTAACAGTCTATTGGCTACTACAATGTCCAGGTTAAAATACAAACCTCTTCCATGTGAATTATGGGTACTGACCTGTTGCAAACAAATATTTCCTAAGTCACACAAAGAAACACATGAACAAAATTATATGAATTCCACGAGAACATTACTTTTTATCAAAAGGGTAAGCCCAAACCCAAAGCAAGCTATCAAGCACAAGTAAGTAGGAACTTCACTTGGTGTTCCTTCTACTACATGTAGTAACTCTTTTACCCCATCTGTTGGGGTTTGGTCCCACAGTATTTTTGTGATTGATCGGTTTTTTTTTCTTTGCATAATTTATTAATCCAGCTCTTTTTACAATAATGGTTATATTTTTGAAAAAAGAAATATTGGTAAGCATTACCTCTGTTGTCAGCATGCCATCAAAGAATGAAATGTTGGAGTAAATTTCATTTGCATAAGAAGCTTATGATGATGAGGAAGGGGGAGATAGGAGCCTCCTGGGTGGTGGGGGGGAGGGGGGCTAGGGGCTAAAATCTGAAATGCAAATATAATATCCGTGATTGATCAGTTTTAAAAAAAAAAATTGTACGAAGAAAATAAAGAGAGTGTGGAAAAGTTAGATGCTCCAAGACATCACTTTTGTAAATACAGTGAATCCTTTGCATAAACAAAAGTTTTACCAGGTGAAGAAATTAAAAGATTTGGATAAAAGTTTTACCAAGTTGGGGAGATTTATGGAGTATTGGCCCTTGGTGGGCTAGCTATCTTTGATAGGAGAAAAAAAAATAGCAATTCACATAAACCAGACTTTTAATTCTGTAAGTACACTGAAGCGGGTCAGTGGGAAATGACTTGGCTAGCATCTATTTTAAGGTCCTGAGTTAGATACCTAGTAGTAGCAAGAGTGAGAAAGGGAAACAGGGCACAGAGCAAGGGAGGAATGAAGGAGAAGGAGCTTAAAAGGGAGGAGGAAAAGGAAAGTTGAGGAATAGAGGGAATAGGAGGGGGAAAAGCAGAGTAGGAGAAGGAAGTGACAGAGAAGGAAGAGAAAAGAGGAAGGGAAGAAAGTTAGTTTTAATGGTTGAAACTAAGACATTTACCAAAATTTAAATCCAATTTTGAAGCAAGCCAGGAGAATAGATCTCTGACCAGAACCATCTCTGGGTTCTCTGAAAATGGCCATTTTGCAGGGATTTGAAAAGGCAAACCCCATAATTCACCACCTTTCTCATCAGGTCCAATCAGGAGCAAGCATATATCCTGATGTATTTCCTGCTTATATACTTCCTGCCTACACCCACCAAGAACAAGCATTCATTGTGACATATTTCCTGCCCACATACCTCCCACCCTCATGATCAAGCAAAACTGATGGCAGAGGGGTCAAACAAACACAGGACATTCTGGGACTTATTTTTAACTGTAAACAGAACTCTTAGCCTGCAAGGTATATTTTCCCTGTTTCAATCTCATGAGAAGAGGAGGAGGAAGAGGAAAAGCATGAGAAGAAGAGGAGGGGGAAAGAGGAAGAGAGGGGAAAAGGAAGAAAAAAGTGAGGAGACAGAGAAAGTAGAGGAGGAAATTTTATCACTGAAGGAATATATAAGTCACTCACCTTCATAGCCCCATTTTAGAAATGAAGAAACCTAAGCCCAAAGAAGCTAAACAGTTCACTGAAAAACATCCAACTAGTGAGAGATACAACAGCTTAATCCCTCCAGTGCTTCATTGTAGCACATAGTCCAGGAGTCTGGTTTCTGAGGCAATGGAAAGGCAAGACCAGACTTTCATGTAACAAACAGCTCCTCTTTCCCAATCCAGGTTTTAATTCTCCCCCCCCCCAGATAATTTTTTATTAAATTTCACCCATCACAGATTGTGAGCTCAGATATTTTATTGCCTTTTTCAAGAACATTTAGTTTAAATGATGACAAAATATTGTTCCTTTCTGCTGGTGATGAAACCAAGAGTCAGAAAAGTGACATGCTGTGGTCTGAAGCTAAAATAGCACCAAAGACCCATATGTTAGGCTTGGTCTTCACCACATTACTGGAAAGGAATGGAGTCTTGGCTCTGTGAGGAAGCCTCTGTTTAGATGTGGGTGGGCTGTTGATGAAACAGTGGGAGCCCCACCACCTCTACCTTCATCCTCTCCACCTGCATGTTTTCTGCCACTACAAAGCACCTTGCACCACAAGCCCTAAATTGACAAAAAAAAAAAAAAAAAGCCTTTTGTCTTTATAAGTTGACAATCTCACACAGAAGGCTGGTTGATATCATAAATGGCTAGTACAAAGTCACCTAGCACCTAGCAAATACTTGGAAGATCTTGTTTGAGATAACTGAGATGGATGAAGATATTAAGTGGACACACACAATTGTTTGTCCAGATTGCACAACAGACAAGATGAGAGGAAGGTAGAGTTGCAGAAAGAAGCTCACAAGAGGAACAAAATCAGTCTTCGGAGAGGAAGGAATATCAAGAAAATGCATTCATAAGATGCACGGTAGATGCTATCTATGGGATATTAACCTAATTGGTGATTGATGTGCATGGGAGAACTCATTGTGGATGATTCACCTTCTGTGTAGGTGGCCTTGGGAGCCGTAAAAAAAAGCACACAGAATAAGCTATGGCACAAAGAAAGTAAGTAGCACTACTGTATGAACTCTGTTTCAGCATCTGTCTCCCAGTTCCTGCTCAGTTTGAGTTCCTTCTCTAACTGCTTTTGATCGTACCCTGTTACGTGTAAGTGTAAGCAAAGAAAAACCCTTTCCTTCCCAACTTGCTTTTATCATGAATTTTTATCACAGCAATAGAAAGTCTAAGTAAGACAACCAATCAAGATATTGAATTTTAAACAAAATGTTTCCATCTTTGCTGAGCTACCTTTTACAGGTCAAAAAATCATATAGGTATAATGAAAATGTGATTTGATTCATACATATATTGTACAATTATTATTCAATCAAGCAAATGCCCTAATATTTATTATTTGTGAAAAAAAAAAAAAAAACGAAAACCAAAAAGAGTTAAAGTATCTCTCAGTCAACTTCAAGGTTATAGTATATATGTATTTCGCATATCATGCTACAAGGTGGATCCTCAGATTTATTCATAAAACTCATACTCTTTGACTAACTTCTCACATTCCCTCTTGCCTTCTGCTCTTTGGTAACCATCTGGTACCCCACATATAAATAGAACCATAGAATTATTTCTCTATTTTTGCTTTATTTCACTTCCTTTTAATTCATCTATATTGTTACAAATGACAGAATTATTTACTGTGTTGAAACTAAATAGTATTCCTTTACATGTCATTATTTCTATACCCACATGTCTGTTGAAGGAAGCCTGGGCAAAGTCCTTACCTTTGCTTTTGTAAATAATTTCTACAGTCAATATAGGGCACCAGTATCTCTTTCATATATTAATGTCATGTTTGCCTAAAGTGAAGTTTTTCAGGTAATGAAGTAATTTTGTTTTAAATTTTTTATAAGCCTCTATGTGTTTCTATAACAGTTGGACTAATTTACCTTCTATTAAAAACAGAAATTCTTCCTCCCAATATCTTTACCAGTAAATGTCATTCTATAGATTTCACCATCTCGTTGTGGTTTTGAAGAGTAGTTTTCTGATGATTAGTGATTTTTGAGCATTTTATCATATATTTGCTTGTCAATTGCTTTTAAAAATTACAAAAGAATCTTATCCAAGTCCTTTATTTATTTTAAAATTAATTTTCTTGTTATTGAGCAGTTTATATTTCTGCTATATTTGAATATAATTCTTTATCAGTAGAATAGCTTGCAAATACTTTAACCTATTTGGAGGTTCCACCAGTGTGCACTCAGAAGGTTGCAGTTGGGTCAATCTCATACATTCATTTCCGTTGCTACTACCTACCATTTAGGCCTATATCCTAAACCAAGATTGACCAGAGGAATTTAAATAAGCAACATTTTGTTACGTATTTTTCTAGTAGTTTAGTTTGAGACCTTACATTTAAGCCTTTAATCTATTTTAAGATGATAATTTATATAGTGTGAGGTAGTTTTATACTTAGGGAGGAAAATATAAGATTTTTCATCTATGTTTAGTTAATTATTTTTTGTCCAATTGATGTTTTGTTCTTGGCATGTTCCTCAAAGATCAGTTGGCACATTGATTTACTTCTTCAATTTCTATTCTGTTCACTGCCATTATCAATCATTCTATCTATCTATCTATCTATCTATCATCTATCTATCTATCATCTATCTATCTATCTTCTATTATCATCTCTGATATATATATATATATATATATATCAGATATATATCTGGTTTATATATATATATACCAGAATTTTGCTGCTTTGATTGCTAAAGCCTTATGTGATTTTAGTGATTTAATGTGTTGTTAAAGGATTTAGGAAGAATTCTGGAGCCAGTGAGGTGGCTCAGCAAATAAAGCAATTCCTGTGTGAAATAGATAATCTGAGTTTGATCTCTGGAGCCCAAACTAGAACCCAAAGACAACTGGCCCCTAAGAGTTGTCATCTAACCTGCACACCATCAAGATAGTTTGGCTTCCCACACAAAGTGGTAGCTACAAGGCTTCCACATAAAGTGATAAAACAAGCATTATTTTTTGAGCTCTGTTTTTATAATATTTTCTGGTGAAACACTGGCCAAAATAAGTCAAAAGATCAAGTCAGAATTCAAAGAGTAGAGAAGTAGATTCTGTCTATACTTAGAGGAGAAAAAAATTCCATTGCATCCCACTGAAACATGATGAATTTGACATACAGCACACAAAACAATAAATGATGTTTGAAATTGATAAATGTATTAATTAGCTTTTGATATGTAACAAATACTTAGTATATGTAGGTATTTCATTAACAGCATAGTTGTATAAATTTAAAATACAGATTGCAAAACAAGAATTAAGCAGTTACAGTGTATGACTCTGAATAGTTACTTGAGGACAATTGGAGGAAAATGGCTTTTAACATTATTTGAATGAATGACTGTATTGTAATGACATTTTCAATGATATTTGGCAGAGCTTTATAAGTCTTCTGTCTAAAACTATATAGAATCCAAGAAAGTGTTTTCACAAAGAGTCCAATAAAAATTCAACAGAAATATTTTATAAAATGTGCTAAGAAGAGAAATATTTCTCAATAAATATATTTTACATGAGTTTAAATGTGCCTTCTGATGATTAATATTGTCAACTAGTCAGCCTCTGGAAAAACTTAAGAAACAAGCCTCCAGATACAGCTGTGAGGGATTTTTTTAGATTTGGCTAGCTTGTAGACATGCCTGTGAGAGGTTATTAGGTTCACTAAGATGAAAACAGACACTTGCAAAAGGAGGATATCTCTTCTCTCTATTTCAGTCCTAGATTGCGTGAAAATGATGACGTTAGATAAGCTCTGGTAGTTACTTATCCCTCATTGCTTCCTTACTATGGACACCAGCTGCCTCAAGCCCCTGTCACCATGACTCACCTGTCATTATGAGCTCTGTCCTTGAACTGCCAAAATAAAGCCTTTCTTTCTGTTGTTGCTTTTGTCATAGTATTTTATCAATGCAAGTGAAAAAGTAACTAAATTATATATTAAATATTGTTTCTGGGCACTAATTGATCATATCTGCCAAAAAAACCACCACTAATTGTCAAACATTTGGTGATGACTTAGGTTCTGGAATATATGACAAATTACATAAAAAGTATTGCACCAAAATACTAGTAAGTCCTCTGTCTACAACTATATGGAATCTAAGAGAATGTTTCATAAAGAGAGAATGTTTCATAGCCACTTCTTAGAGATAGGAATGTCTAAAGTATGAACGTTAGAGCTACTTTTCAGGAATGACCTCACTTTCCATATGACATATTCATTTTTATTTTGACAGGGAGGGCTACTGACCATTTCGTAAGCCTAAGTCCTGGGCCCAAATCTCCTGCTTTGATATATAAAGAGTTTCTTTTTCTTGACCCAGATTTTAGTCTCACCATGACAGTCATTTCTCTAACATTAAGAGGTTTGATTTGAGATTTCCTAAGGTTGATTAGTGCCTCCAAAGTGCAGCCCTTCAGTGTCTGGTCAGATGAAAGGAAAAAAGCTTTACCCACATGAAGTCAGAATATCAGAGATGCCCAGGTGGGTATAGTTTCTCTATCAGGCACAAATTGTCCCTCAAAAATGGTCCTTAAATAAATCAGGAAAGACATGTTAGCTTCAGGTATGATGAAAGTTTTAAAAATTCTATGTTGGTGTTCAAAAAGAATAAAGTCAGACAGAAACACAAGATGTTTATTACATTTTAATGTAAAATTAAAAAATAAGATTTAAATAATCTTTTTTATCAGATATTCTATTTAAATTTCAGATTTTATCCTCCCACCCCATTCCCCCTACCACCCAGGAACCTCCTAGTCCATCCTCCTTCCTCCTGCCTCTATGAGGATGTGCCTCCACCTACCCCCCAACTCCCACCTCTCCACCCTTGAATCCCCCCACACACTTGGTGTTCAGACTTCACGGGACCAAGGATCTCCTTTCCCACCTATGCCAACAATCTTGTAGTCATAAAAAAATTTCAATTTTTCAATGATAGGAAATAGTCACAATATTTAAAAACAATACAAAAGGGTACAACTATTTCAGATCATTCTAGCCTAAGAAATACTCGTGGCTCTGCCCCTAAACAGTATAAAAAATAAACTCCTAATACCACTGAATGTTAGAAAATATAACAGCACTGCTATTTTGCCATACATGATGTCAAATTTTGTTCATTCCATTATGACCTACAAAAGGGTTATGTTGCAGAGTCTTTACTTTTTCTTCTTGAATATAAGCTATGTGTCTTTGTGAATGTGAGTCTGTTTGTGAGTATGTGTGCACGAGAGTGGTTATGTCTGTGTGCATAAATATGTTTGAGTATGTAAGTACATGTATGTGTGTCTTTCGGTATGAGTTGGTGAGAGAGACAATGTATTTGAATCTGTGTGTGTGTGTGTGTGTGTGTGTGTGAGAGAGAGAGAGAGAGAGAGAGAGAGAGAGAGAGAGAGAGAGAGAGAGAGATTATGTGTGGCTGTGATTATATGTGGGTATGCTTATGTGTGGGTGCACCTGTGTGAGTGAATGTGTTTAAGTATGTGTGTGTGAGTGTGCTTGAGTATGTATATGTTCAAGTCTGTGCAGGTGCAACCTTCCGAAGTCATTTTTTATACACCATCTACTTTTTTATTCAGTCAGTTTCTCTTATTGGCCTGAAATGTGCCAACCAGGCTGGGCTGGGTGCCCAGGGAACCCCAGAGATCTTCCTATTCTCCCATCTTATTGATAGGTTTATACACATGCCCTATACTATGACTGATCCCCTATCCTCAACCTTGCAAGATGGAATTTCAATCCTTGTGCTTCACCAGAAAGCACTTTACCAGCTGTTCCATATCCCTTCCCCCTCGCCCCCCCCCTCCACACACATCTTTTTAGGATACTCTGGTAACATTCAATACTTGAAGCTTTTTTGGCACATGATAAGCATGCAATACACTTCTGCTCAACTTACTGGCAATTTATGCTTATTTCACCATTGGCATACCATATGAAGTAAAAATAAGTCTCAATTTTTCTTAGAACGATATGATAAATAAGTATCAGTAATATTATTGAATAAATGCAAACAAAACAAATCTGCAAGTGCTATAAGTGTGGGCATTCATCTTCAAAAATCTTAGTACAGGCTGGCATTTAAACTGCTAATGTTTCAGTCTCATGAAGAGAAATGAAAGGCTTATGTGTCCAGGGAGCAGTGTAGTATTAGGGACTATGTTTACAGTTTCTGAACATTTTACATTTTATGATTAGACCAAAAGTATTTGATTTAAGACATAATTTTCTCATCTTCTAGTATTTACCACCAGACCAGAGAGTTAAAAAAAAAATCTCTCTTTCAAGTGCTTTGATCCAAGAAAACCAAACAGTGAACTGCTTATAACCTCTATAAATGATGTCTGCATTGGAACTAATCTCTGGATCTGTGATTGGCTGACTTAACTCTTATTGATAATAAGGAAGGGGTCTATGGGAAATGAAAACAATCATTGGACCTCTTCACATAAAATGTTGATCTCCTTTCTTGGATAAAGAAAGGGTAAAGTCAAGGTTGAAGCCACTTGCAGAAGAGGTATATTTTGTCTAATTGTCTTTCTTGTTGGTATTTTCTGCTCTCTTTATTGGAAGCATTAGTCATGTCTCTGTTGGCTACTTTCCAGGTGGATGAGGAATATCAACTAAGGATATTGACACTAGTGACCTGAGCTGCAAAGGATCTCAGTATTACAGCCTCAGGAATGCTACTGGAGGGACAGCATTGAACTTGGATGCATGAGAGTGGCTGGAGAGACAAAGTGACACAGCATTAGGAAATTTCACAAATAAATGTAAGGTTCAAATAGCGAACTGTCATTTTATGGAACCGAGAGTTACTTTTGACGGTATCACAACCAAGAAATAAAACAATATTCATACCTGCCCAGCTGATTTCTGCATTGGCAGACATAGTTCTTTCGTACTCTGCACCAACCTGCTATAACCAGCTTTATCATCTCTATTGAATGGTAGAAATCACACATATTATGGCATGTTTGAGTAACAGTTTTCTGCCTTTCTCTTTCAATACACTCATGAGGCCCAAGGTAAGAAACTTCTTCCACAGGCATAATTTTTTCCCATGTCTCCAGGTTGAGATCCAAACAAAATATCCCCTTAGTATCCCCTGTCAAAAAAAAAAAAAAAAAAAAAAAAAAAAAAAAAAAAAAAAAAGCCAATGAAGTTATTCCTTCATTCTAATATTTTTCACTAAAAGACCCCTTTCCTTTGATTCATTTTTAAAAGCTCACACCTATTCTTATGTAAATACCTAATATTATAAAACTCAGTAGTCCACACAGAAAAAGACAACATGAAATTTGGGAGTGAACTTGAGATGTGTTCTATCTGAAGAGGGATGAGACTTAGAGAAGGAAATAAGAGTAAACAATAATGAGTATCTTTCATTGTATAAATGTATGAAATAGCTGGACAAATGACTCCATTAAAAAAGTTCTTTAACCAAACAAGACTTCTTACGTCATTCAGAAAATTTTTCGAATTATGTACTTAAAAAGGCAAGAAAATGAAATTGTTGTTAAAAAGAAGATAAGGAAACTTTACTGGAAAATAAGACCTTGAGTCAGATTTTTTTTCAAAAGTTAAACCAGGTTCTAAAAATGGGGTCTTGTTATTTACAGATCCTGTGCTTTCCAGAAATGTGCTCCATACATCCTATAACATGCCAGGAAGAGCTTTTGTTCTATTTATGAGAGCAAAAGAGTATGAAACTTTTACTGTCTTTTGGGGGGAACAGAAGAACACAGGTTCATCTCTACATCCAGGGACGTAGCCTGAAGCATGAATCATTTATGTGATGTTGCATGTTGAGCTAATTAAAAGAGCCTTCACACTGACATATTAACACATCTAAACATTCATCTATACGTCTGTGGCTTTAATGTGGATTCATAAAACACTGATACTCTCTTCTGACATAGTATTAGGCATCTCAGCTATTGACATGAACAAGCTCAATAGTCACTACTTAGATGCAGATTTTATGTCTGGTAGATCTGGTAAGTGGCATTGTGGAATGTACAATGTCAAAAGTATCAGAGAGCAGGAAGGCCCTTACTTCAGGTTAGGGTATGATGACAACTTCCAGGTCATGAGCTATTGAGTTGGAGAATTGAAACAGCAAAGAAAGAAAGAAAGAAAGAAAGAAAGAAAGAAAGAAAGAAAGAAAGAAAGAAAGAAAGAAAGAAAAGAGAGAGGGAGGGAGGGAGGGAGGGAGGAAGGAAGGAAGGAAGGAAGGAAGGAAGGAAGGAAGGAAGGAAGGAAGAAAGGGAGAAAAAGAAAACATGGAAAACAGCCAGTCATACTGTTTATAAGTAAATGGAGGTCAGAGTACAGACCATGAAGCTAGAGAAGCAGATAATGTTCAGAAAGTTAAGAGATCATATAATTTTCCCCTGAAGTTCTGATAAATTATTGAAGAATTTTAGAAAAAATGGGTAATATTATAAATATTTTGTTTTAGAAAGATTATCCTATGATAGTGTAATAGTTACTTTTCTATTGTCATAAAATTCCACAACTCCAAGCAATTTACAGATTTAAAATGTTTGCATTGACTTATAGTTCCAGCAGATAAGACTCCATTATGGCAGAAAGGCATCACAGCAAGTGACAGGCATAATGGGAGGAGCACAGTAGAAGGAAGCTGAGAGATCATATATATTCAATCAGAAAATTAATAATAATAATAATAATAGAAGAAGAAGAAGAAGAAGAAGAAGAAGAAGAAGAAGAAGAAGAAGAAGAAGAAGAAGAAGAAGAAGAAGAAGAAGAAGAAGAAGAAAAAGAAAGCAAATGGGTACTAGAACAAGGCTTTTGTTCTTGAAGTCCAGCTCCAGTGTTGCACTGTCTCCTGCAAGGCTCCAAAGTTTCCAATAACAGCAACATCAACTGGGGAGAAAGTGTTTAAATACCAAGCCTGTGGAGTATATTTTCATTCCAATTACAACATTCCATTCTTAGACACACACTCCCCAACATACATACCCATAGACTCATAACTGTCTTATAATACAATATACATTACAAAAGTTCTCATAGTTTTTAACAGTCTCAATAATATTCAAAAGCCCAAATTATCTTCGGAGTCAAAGAAAGAAATCTCTTAATTGTGACCTCATGCAAATATATAAAAGCATCATGTTACATACTTGGAATATATAATGACACAGAATATATATTGTCATTCTAAAATTAAGGAATAGTGCCATAGTGAGGACTTACTAAGCCAAATGTCCCTTTTTCTCTATTGGTTTAATTCAGTCTTCAAATTTAACTAATAAAAAATAGGTTAATGTAAAAAATTAACCTATTTACTATATACACTATTTACTATATATGTCATTTTTTATCAGCATGTAAGCAGGGATGGTTAGAATGTAGTACATAGAAAGCTAAAAGCATTCACAAAAGAGCATAGAGTCTTATATAGATAAATAATCTTTCAGAAGTTGAGCAAGTTTTTAAAGTTTTCCTATGTAGTTATGAATGGTCCTTCAGCCTTTATTGAAGACATTGAATTCCCTGGAGAAGGGATTTGAAAGCAATTTGATTCATCATTGCTAAAGAGTAATATGTGAAACTCTTAGTTCAGAAACTAAGAGTTCTCCAAGAAGGTTTTGTGTCTGTAGTTGTTGAATCTCAGGTGTCTTAGGAAAACCCAAAATAGTTTTCCTACCAAGAGTAGGTTTTCAAATGGCTGATTCTGATTGTCTTAACAGGAAAGAAATTTCCATGCAATGGTAGTGAATATGAAAATGAGCTTTAGAGATTTAAAACTTGGCACAGAAGGCAGTTCTGCCCATTGTAGTTGGAAGTAGGGAGTCAGTGTCAGGAAGAAGTCAGGCCTAGAGGTAGACATAAGGCTTGGTCTAGGACTCTGGCTGTCAAATGTATGTACCAAGTAAAATGAAGGAATCTTTAAATATATACACAGCCTGGATCCTCTTCCTGAAGGGTCTGGTCCAAGGAACAGCTGTTTTCAAGCTCTCCAAATGACTGTAATGGTCACCAACTTGTGAGGACTTGCCATTTAAGGACAGTATGATTCTGTGAGGCAACAAATCCAGGAGGCAGGTAGCAGCCACTGCAGGCAGCAAATAAGACTATTCCAATTTTTCTCCAAGGTTGCTAGGGGAAAAAGGAGGTCCCATTCTTTGGTAAACAGAAATTTCCACATCGGTGCAAGTGCCTCACCTTATATAAAAACATTTGCACCCTGATCTTTAGCTCCAAATGCGCAGCTCCTTTTAGTCTGGAAACATGGATGTGTGGAAAGAGCAAACAACTGCAGGGAAGGTGCACAGAGAGGGTCATGGATAAAACAGCAGGGATCTACATCTGAAAACAAAGTGATGTGCTGCCTCTGTTACTTATGGGAAAGAGCTTCTTAACCCACAAATCCTTTCTTTAGCAATATTCTTCAGCTAGAAAACTCATAGGGAGCAGAGACCACACTGAGTACCCTGAAGCACAGAAGGATTAATGAATGCTTGTGAAGCTAGCCCACCCCACAATCCAATGAATAATCAAAGGTATCCAAGGTTCCCCAGGTAAATAAATTGTAAACCTGGCAGTATAGAGATTATAATCCTTAGAATTATAGCCCATCTCTCTCTCTTAATATGGATACTAATGAAGATCACTGCTCATAGTGATTGGTTACCTCCCATCTCCCTTGAAAATTGAATGCAATACACTGGCTGTTTGTTAATAAATATTATGTGCCTGAATCTCATGCACAGTAAAGTGTAACTGGCAGCTATACATATCTATCACCTTCAGAGCTTACCTTGAGGGAATAAGTACCAAAATAACTCCCATCTCCAATTTTGTTTACATACATAACTAAAGTAAAGAACAAATACGTAGAGGCTAGTACTGTAAGGGCACAAGGGACTCAAAGAGTGAGCTTGTCATACATGATTTTTAATTCGTTGTACAAGTTCTCAATATAAACAAATGAATATGACACTTATTATCAAATGAAAGTGCCATTGTTACAAAAAACTTATGAATTTAGATTAATCCCATTTAAATAGCCTTGAATAGAGACTACCTCTTGCTGATCAACGCAACTTTGAACAAGTCAGTTAAATCTTTTTAAGCCTCCACTCTCCAGTCTCTAACATAAGGTCGTAATTATCTCATAGGGTCGAAAGAGCTAACATAAATAACCTGTCAAAAACTCTACTATCCATGCTTGAATACTCCTGCACTTTAGTAGCTGGTGCTAATGTGTCCAGTGTCATCTGCCTTCAAAAATCAGGCACTTTTATTCATCATTAAAACTGGAGCCATTTCCACAGTTACACAAGCCATTTGGTACATCTAGTCATAACATAACATAACATAACATAATATAACATGCCCTGTATATTTTAAATAATAATTTTAAATCACCCCAGTTTCTATCAAACACCAACATCAAGTAATTCTAATCCTTCCTATTGCGTTTCTTTTTTTTGTGTGCCAGGGTTTCTCCACCCTTGGATTTTTCTGTTTTAAGGAATATAATTCAGCAGAGAAACTAGGAAAATATACAAAATAGCCCAATGTAGAGACTATACTAAATTTTTTATGATGTTATGCCATATTAGGAAACAGTGGTTAACAACCACACATGTAAATACATCACAATGTCTGGTGGACAGAATTAAAAATCATTTCGATTATATTTGTTACACCATGTTGGCATGGTTAGTTCTTTAGTTTGTACCTAAAGACTGCCTTTTCTAATAAGCATTGAGTCCTCAGTTATAACCACAAGGTCACTCCAAATAGGAAGAGAACCGTGTATCTCAGTCTTTATTTTGTATGTCTCCTGGGTCAGTCAGCTACGTACCTCAAGCGTATCAGTCTACAACCAGGTGATATCTTAATTATCCATTACCTTCAAGGTATGAAGAAGAGTAACTCCGGAATCTTACTCTCAACTTTTTTTTTTTTTTTTTTTTTTTTTTTTTTTAGGTCTGCAACCATCATTGTCCTAAACTTGAAGTCCCTTTGAATTCTAGGAGCAACAGAGACTCAAGGACAAATCTTCCTATCATAAGAACATCCCCAAGAATAAACTGGTAGCCATGGCCACACTATTTTGATATATTTCTCCATTTTCATTAAATGATTGTAGTTTCTCAAAAACACAGTAAT